>NC_085138.1:94171265-94471265 GCF_035046485.1 Aedes albopictus | reverse complement strand
TGAGGTTGTTTCAGGGAGCATCAGGAAGGCTTCCCACTGAACTAGTTGGCAGATACAAGTGAAAGAATGAGTATCCTTTAAAAGAATAAAGAACTCACTATTTGCTTAGATTACTCGTTTTCGACGTTTTCGACGTTTTGTCCTTTCGACGTTTTGTCCCTTTCGACGTTTTGGCATTCGTCCTTTTGGCATTCGACGTTTTGGCATTCGACGTTTTGTCTTTCGACGTTTTGTCCCTAAGCCCACACACACACACACACACACACACACACACACACACACACAAACACACACACACACACACACACACACACACACACACACACACACACACACACACACACACACACACACACACACACACACACACACACACACACACACACACACACACACACACACACACACACACACACACACACACACACACACACGCACACACACACACACACACACACACACACACACACACACACACACACACACACACACACAGACATTTGCTCAATTCGTCGAGCTGAGTTGATTGGTATATGTGACTCGGCCCTGCGGGCCTCGGATCGAAAGTCGGTTTTCCAAGCGGTATTTATACCCTTCTTATGGGTGTAAGAAGGGTAAAACACAGCTACACCTCAATTTATGGGGCAAAATGTGATTTTGGTCCTTTTGATTGCAGGCCATTAAGCATGGGACGATTTTTTTAGGTAATAAAAGGGTAAATTGATCAATAACTAAATTAACGACTCATGCACAATGTTTCGTTTTACCAAATCAAATTTGATAGATTAAAGCATTTTATGTTAGTAAATAAACTTGCATGCAACGTTCAGAGGGTGAATTGTATGGGAAATATCGTACCTAACATAAATCGCTTAAATCTATCAAATGCGATTTTGTAAAACGAAATATTCCACATGAGTCGTCGATGCACATGTTAATTGACCAATTTATCCTTTGTTTGCTTGAAAAAAAAAAAAAATCTATGCTGGCTTGCAATCACAAAAGGCCAAAATCGCATATTTTGCCCTATACATTGAGATATAGTTCAAAATTGTGACGTGCTGGACCAAATCTGAGCCCGGATCCGGATTAAGCGACCCAAAATCTGTCAAAGACACATAAGTTTGCTCTTGAGACAGACCAAAAGTTAATTTTCGTTTCGCTGTGTAATCGTCATCGCAGCGTCTTTGCAACGGTGACCGTACTCTGTCGGCCTATAACATCGGAATGCCATCGGTACCATCAACGCTCAAAACAGCAAAACAGTTACATCGCCTTTTAACGGTCTCATAATCACAAACAAATATAAAAGCAAAAAAAAATGCCCACATATTTTCTATCGCGCTTCATCACAACCAGATGCGACGACACACCGCGTCGATTGCCCCGAAGCGGATATACAAAGGCAAGACCCGTTAAATCCACGTGGTCCACCCCGGCCGTCACCAGAGTGTGTCCGAGCGGACCCACAACGTCAACGCTGGTGAAGCAACCCACCGACTACGACAACGCGAATCTCCCCCCGAAGCGAGAGAAGAGAGATTTGTGAGGTGCTGCCGCCAGCCATCCATCGATCATTTAATCGATTAGCAGACACACAAATTAAAGCAAAATAGGAAACAAATTACATATTATAGAATTTAGCACGCAAGAAATGGCATAATAGCCGTCTCGTAGGGGAAGCGTTCGAGCCTGGGAGGTGCGCGGAATGGTCAGAGAGCGAGCACGCGGCAAGCCGATTAGCGATTGGGGGCATAATGGGCAACTTAAGCTGATATTAAGAGCCGATCGAAGAGGCATTAGGACTCTCTTATTTTCCTAATCTTCACTAAAACTGATAAGAATATATGTACTTGTTTAAGCTTAGGAACGATTGCCCCAATAAAACAAAATGGACAAAACGAAGTTTGTCGGGACCACTAGTTTAGCTATCTATTACGCCCCTCATTCCCTCCCTTACGTTTGGGAAAGAAATTCCCATCTTCAATGGTGCGCGGCTCAATTATTCTGCCATCATCCACACCTATCTTTAAGAGTAATATCGATCTCTTTCATGGCAATCACTCTCCGTTTGGGGTCTGTCTAGTGCTGGCTGGGGGCTGGGGGTTGGTGCCATGGAATGCCTATCCCTAGTTGCGTTGCTATTCGGCTGCGGGGTGTTTTGGGCTCCTCTTTGCGAGTAGGGGCATCTGGGGTAATATGCACTGTCGAGGCAAAACGCACCCCCTTGATTTTTCAGGAATTATCGGTTTTGGAGCTTTGAAACCTTGCCAGTCTAATAGAACGTCCTTATAAATGAGCACCTGGAAAATTTTACATATCTGCGTTACGTAATTAGTGAGAAAAATGAATTAAATCAAAACTCAGGTTTCTGATGTAATTTTTCCGATCATTTGTCGAACGATTTGATGATGAAAACCGACCAAATATCTTAAGCTGTTGTATTTATTCAGGTAATTGAGGGTAATACTAAGCGTAGAAATAATAACATAAACAGTAATGTACATAAATTATATATTTTAAACAATTTTATTTTTTACTCTTGATTGGGGCAATATGCACTCCATGTGTTGGGGCAAAACGCACCTATAGAAAACAAGCTGTAATCATATCTATGAGCACTGTGTAAGTAATCGCAAATGAAATTGAGCTATTATTCGTCTTAAAATCTTAGAAAACATGCATTTTCTCTAAAAAGGGAAGAGATTTATAAACTCGACAATGCATCTTGCCCCAATGTTGTGGTGCGTCTTGCCCCTTTGTTTGAGTGCATCCTGCCCCATTGTTGTAGTGCATTTTACCCCGAGCATGGGTGCATACTGCCCCGCATAAACATACGAAGCCGTAATGTTGGTCTTTACAAGAAACGTTATTTTCAAAAGCTATACTATATTAAGGCCAAAGTTTTGTTCGAGATCGCTTGGAATGCAAGTATTTGCAATGAATGCATGCATTAATACAATAAATTATTGTCGTTTTATATGCATTTGGACGCATCTTCCTTAACTGGTGCGTATTACCCCAGAATCCCCTAAAATCTAAGGAATGCGCGCAGGTTTTCTTCCGTTGTTGGTCGAATCCCCTCTCGGACCTGGGTACAAACATAATTCGGTTAATTGATTTGGGCACATTGAATTTCACACATTTTTGTCTGTGAACAGATTTCCTCTGGCTCCGGATTACTGATGGGCGTACAATGGACCAATTGGCTAGTATATAGGAGCGTAAGTTTCTAAAACGAATGATGGAAGTATTAAGTCGCACTTTCGTACTTGGAGTAGAAAGAGTTAATGTATTTTTTTTTGTCTGTATTAACGAGATTTTTAACCCTAGGCTAGTTCATCTCGGGACCCACGCTTTACTTCCCTTCCTAAGGACGACCCACATTTTGTGAGTATGTCGGGAGTGGGATTCGATCCCAGGTCCTCGGAGTGATAGTCTTGTGTTCTAACCACCACACCAGGTCCGCTCCACAGTTAATGTATATGAGTCTGTCCGGAAGGAGCGCTCAATATAGCTAGTTCTCGTAAGTTTCTATGTTAGGCTTCAACGGGTCGATTGATAACAAAAACCACAAGCTCTAAGTTGCATAATTACACAAGAAAGTGGCCCAAACAGAACATTATTGACATCAGGACGCTATCTTCCTATTTTATGGTACAAATGACCCAAACGGAGGATAACGTACCTCTGGAGTCGAACTTATGATACAGTAAAAGCAGACATAAACGACGCAACTGGGCACTGTCGAGTATGAAAAACGGAGTCTACAGAACAAATATTTTGACGAGAAATGCAACGATTTGATGGGAGCATCCTGACGGATGGACGGGAGGTGATTGAAAGGTGGAGGCGGCATTTCGAAGAACACTTGAATGGCGTAAAGACCAAGGTAACGGAGGAAACAAGTGCAGCAGTGGACGAAAATTAACCAATTCCCACGCTGAGGGAAGTAAAAATGCCATTCTCCAGTTCAAAACCAACCAAGGGATTCCTCCAGGCATTCATCCAGAAGTTTCTCCAGGAATTCTTTCAGGTGTTCCTCCAGGGATTGCTCTAGGTATTTCTCTAGGCATTCTTTCTGACATTACTCCAGTAATTCCTCATGGCGTTCCTCCAAGAATTCCCCAGGCATTCTTCCAGGATGTCCTATCCATGAATTCCTCAAGGAATTTCCCCAGAACTTTTTCCAGGAATCCAGGAAAAACCCCCTACAGCAGCTCCTTCAGAGTTTCCGGGAAATCCTTCAGGGATTGCCCCAGGAATTCGTCCAGGAAATTCTTCTCCGGGCATTCCTCTAGAAACTCCTCTAGAGATTTCTCTAGTAATTCCTTCAGAGATTTCTCCAGGGATTCCACCAAGGATTCATATAGAAATTCCTCCAGGCATTCCTCCAAGAATTCTACCATTATTTCAGAAGTTTACCTACAGATTGGTTAAGGAATACCCCCTGAAGCTCCTGCAAAGGATTTTTTTTCAGAAATTCGTTCTGCAATTTCTCAGATTTATACCCTCAGGAATATATCCTGAGATTATGTTTTATTCTTCCAAGAAATCCTGCAAGAAGACATCCATGGATTTCTTTACGATCTCCTCCAGTGGTTCCAGAAATTCCTTCTAATTTTACGATGCCGTCTGAAATTTTTCTTTCCATATAACCAGATGTCCACTCTTCCCGGGAAGGGAATTTCGTGGAATTACAAGCGATTGTAAGATCACTTGGAGCAAGGACAACTTTGTCCCAATTCACCAAAAGTGGAAACAATGAGGTGTGTGTTGAACTGCGGTTCACAGGAGTTTAATCTACACAGATAAAAATAATGAGGTTTACACGTCATGTAAACTTCATTTAAAAAAAAAAATTCCATTTATGATGGTTTACATGATGTATCATGTAAATTTGAGTTATATGTCATGTAAAAACTCAGAGTCATTTTGAATTACATGACATAAAAGGGAAGTCTACATGATATTTCACGAGATTTACATGACATTCCCTGTAAAGTTCTGTGAAATCCCACGCTCCAATTATGTGCATTATATTATGATTCCAGTTCTAAATAGTATTAGCGACATTTATGCTTTGACTGCTTTGCTGCTTTTGCCTTGCGTTAAACACAATGTCGGAAGTGGGGCGCTGTATTGTACACCTGGTGCTCTATACAGCGCCCTACTTCCGACATTGTGTTTAACGCAAGACAAAAGCAGCGAAAGTCAAAGAAAAAATGTCGCTAATTCGGTTTTGAACTGAAAACATAATATGTCACAGAAATTCGATCTGTGTAATTAACCAAGTACCCATAGACGGTAAGAGCAAGAAAGTGCTTCTTGTTTGAGATAAATGTGTAGTGGGGCAACGTCAAAGAGAACTTCGAGCGCTGCCGTAGGAGTTGAAGAGATCGCTCCAGACATCGCCATTAAGCACATCCTTTGGAGATGGCCTAATTTTGATTGGACCGTTCTCACTTCGCCTTTTTGCCACCACACCAGACATCCATAAGCCAATATTGGCCGAACAACAGTTGTGTAGATCCATTCGATATACTTGGGATTTAGACTCCAAGTTGTACCAAAGGTTCGCCGGCATTGGCCGAAGGCCATACAAGCTTTCTTGATTCTGAACTCAATGTGAGGTGTCCAGGAAAGCTTGGAATCAAGAATGACTCCAACATATTTCACCTGTTCAGTCACATCGATTTCAGAATCAAAGAGACGCAAAGGTCGAACGCCATTACGGTTTCACCTTTCCGTAAAAAAAAAAGATGTTTTACTCGGATTAACCGAAAAGCCATATTGGCGACACCAACCCTCAACTATCTGAAGGGCACTTTTTTTTTTTTAAAGACACGGACACGTTCAATGCTTCCAGTGAGCTTTCCGCTCTTTTGAAGGAAGCACGACACTAGACAACGGACTAGCATGCAACGCCCAGTGGCACAGCCGAAAACTTTTCCTGACAGCTGCGGCGGGAATCGAACCCGCGCTCCTCAGCACAATGCGACTAAGAGCTTGGTGACCCTAGCCACACGACCACGGAGCCGCACAATTTGCATCAGGTCGAAAAGGGTGCTGATGCACATACTGACTAACAATGTTAGATAGTCATCGGCAAAACCATAAGTAGGAAAACCGCTATTATTGAGTTGCCTCAATAGCGTATCAGCTACGAGATTCCACAAAAGTGGTGATAAGTCTCCCCCTTGGGGGCATCCACAAACACTCAATTTCCTAATCGCCGCTTGACACAATGTCAAGAAGAGATGTCGGTTTTTGAGCATTTGGTGAATCCAATTGGAAATCATTGGAGATATACCATGACCCCGTGCGGCTTCCAATATGGCATCGAAAGGCACGTTGTCAAAGGCACCCTCGATATCTAAGAAAACACCCAAGCAGGATTGCTTTTGAGCGAATACCTTCTCGATATCGTGAACAACTGTGTGTAAAAGAGTCACAGTGGACTTTCCAGATTGGTAATCATGTTGGTTCACATAAAGAGGCACATTCGCCAGATGAACATTACGGATGTGATGATCGACAATGCGTTCTAAGCATTTCAGAAGAAAAGCGGTCAAATTGATAGGTCTTAAACTTTTTGGTTCTTCATACGACGCACGATCCACTTTCGGAATAAACTAGTAATATGCTGCCAAGATTTGTTAATATACTCAGTAGCAAAACTGCAAACAAGTAGTCTTTTCAAAACATGTTTGAAATAATCAAATCCCTTCTGAAGCAAAATAGGATAAATCCCAATGAGAGTATATTACAGGTGGGGAAGAAGAAGAGATGGCTATGTATTAGTAAGGAAAGAAATATGTAAACGCAAATAGTAACGTCACTATTTGACACGCGTTCTTATGGGAGCTCGCTTTGCTTGTAGTAGTGACATGCTTTGCACCAGACACGGATCTCACCCCGAGCAGAAGAAAATAACAAATGAATAACATATCTAGGTATTTATCTTAAATACTACCATACCTTGATATGCCCTTCATTAGGTGGTAATAAGAGGCAAAATAACATAAATGAATACCAAAATTTCGTATAAATAACACCTAGAAAATAACAAGTCTTGTTATTTCAATAATGAATGCATACCTAAAATTTCAAATGCTGTATTTGTTATACAAAAGTTATTGAATAACAAACTAATAACATTCGTTTACTTGAAAACTCTTAGATTTTGCACGAAATTTGTTCGACCGACTGACTTCACTTAAACTGGAAACATTTCTAAAAATGTTTATCCAGCCGGATCGTTCAGCAGACCGAAGAGCTTTCTGGTAGGCCTTGCGAGCCGACCTGAAAGCCTCCAATCCAGCCGAATGTTGTCTTTTCCAACTCTTTCTACATTGTTCCTGAGCTTCGCCAGATCAGAGTTCCACCAAGGGGTTCCTCTTGTGGTCTTCACAGACCGCAGAGGGCAAGCTTCTTCAAAAGCTTCCATGATGAAGGCCTTTGTAGTATCAGCGGCATCATCTAAATCACTTGGAGTGTGAATGGATGGTGAGTATGCATGAAATTTGGCTGCAATCAAATCGGTAAAGAGATCCCAGTTGGTTGACCGGGGGTTCCTGAAACGCAAAGTTTGCGAAGTAACATTCATATGTTCAAAACAGATGTAGCGATGGTCAGATAAAGATTCTTCATATGGCACATGCCAATTGGTCAGCTCGTGACTAATTCTGCTAGAGCAAAGCGTTATGTCTAACACTTCTTCTCTAGCAGATACCATGTTGGTTGGTTGGTTGCCTATGTTAAGTAATGCAAGATCTGTACTACTTAAGTACTCCATCAAACTGGAGCCTCTCAAATTTATGTCTGAGCTGCCCCAGATTCATTGGCGAATCTAGCTTTTTCTTTTTTCTTGCTCACTCTCATAATCAAACACGAGAAAGAGAAGGATGGAAAGGGGTGCCGTGGCACCCCTTTGTATATCGCTCTTTCTCGTGTTTGTTTATGAGAGTGAGCAAGAAAAAATTAAAAGCTGAATACGCCAATGCCAAGATTATATGGTGAGCATTAGCATCACTGCCAACAATTAGCGGAAGGCCTTTTGAAGTGCAATATGCAAAGACTTGTTTGAAAGCATCCGTAGGGGATGGTTCATGATGCGGTGAATAAACCGAACAATAAACATATTTCGTGTTGAGGTTTGCAACAGATACATCGATTGTGATAGCACATACCTCTCTAGTGATTAGTTCAGAGATGAGTGTAGCAACTATTGCGTTGTTGACAAGCACACTTGCTCGATGCATGACACGCTAGTTTGCCATTTCATTTTTACTGAAAGAGCAAACACCGGATTCCCAAGGTTTCCTAGATAGAAATTCCCGTTACGAAAGTAAGGTTCTTGGACTAACGCCACTTGTACTGTACCATTTTGCATAAGTCTGCAAAGATTGATCGTTGCTGTTCTTTTGTGCTGAAGATTGATCTGAGCTATCCCAACCGTAGCCACTACCCAAACTAGGCTAGATAAAACTCTTAACAATCACAGCACAAAAAAGAACAGCAACAATAAAGTCAGATCGGTATCGATTTGAACGCGCCAATGGCGAGGATGCACAGAATACACTGTGTAAAACGCATGGTGCGAAATTTAAACTATTTAATAACTTCTTCGTAATCCCGCCCTTATTCAGCCCAAGTATGAGATTGAAGATGGGCAGCTGATTGTCTCGGAGAAACACAAGGTCCACCGCGCTATTGCTTCGGTTAGGCCAGTAAGGGCAAAATACTGTGGAGGGTGCCCTAGAATTCCACAGGCTCCGTTTGCGATTAAGCTTTTATAAGTTCTCCCTAACTATTCATTCCTAGACACATAAAGCCACATAACACCTTGAAATAGGGGTCACCTGATTAGAGGACTCCTACCACTGGAACAGGCGATCCGTAGTGCTATTCTTAGCCAGTTGAACCAACCGCTACCGTCACTACACAGCTATCTAGGGTGATCGGTTAAAATAGTCAACTCACCATTAGTCGCTTGCGTGTACTGAGTACACGCGTTTCGGAAAAATGCAAAAACATCATCGAAATTCCCACTAAATTGAACCGGGTGTTGATCCTATTCTAAGATCCACTCTTCTTCTTGTTAGCGAAACAAAAATAAACAGGAAAAATGCACGGAAAGTACTTGAAAATTACGTATTTCTAACCTCAAATTTTAAATGTGTACTCAGTACACCGGCGCTACCGCTGGTGTAACTTTTTTGGAACCAGACCGTTACACGAGCGGTCGCGTCGTGTATTCAGTACACGGCATATGCATTCAAGTATGGTTTTAATGCTTGACTAGATAGAATGTTGGTATCTTCGACAAATTTGTCCAGCTGAATGACGCGCGTCTGGTAGTGGACATGTGGAACTGGCCCACTCGAGCTGGTCCAGACGCGGGCGTCGGAATGGCCCCCGCGGGAACCTGTTCCGTGGACATTTTGATCAGGGCACCAAAACCAGGCATGTGACGTGTTTATCTTCATGATTTCAAATATGCATCATCAGTAAGCTTCCTGGTCATCCCGTAATACACTTAGCCAAATATGCCTAAGATTTTCAAAAGTTCTAGCTTAACCCTTAAAAGCCCTATACGAACTACTTTTTTTTTCAAACGGCTTCTTAGAGTACCATACAACAAAAAAAATTGAAACCAGTTGGTCTTCCAATATCTGGGTGTGGCATTCCCCCTGACCCCTTCCCTTTTCTGGATATTGAGAAATGCCTTATTACGAGGGTATTTTTCGGCAGTTTAATTGAATCTTACACATATTTTCGTTCTGAAATTTGTATTGTAAAATATATTTGGTCATAAAATAATCACTCTGTGCTATGGGCATGCCGCCGCTACGGAACCAGTTATACTGTGGTTCGCATTCATAATCCTTTTTTGCGGCTTCAAGTATTGAATTTATAAATTCATACCTCTATAGAGGTATGATGTCTTAGAAGAGTTCGTTCTATATATTTAACTCTTAATTATGAAATTTTCACCTTGATGATTAATTCACCTAAAAGTGTGGTTGGAATTCACTTTTCTCAAAAACTAAGAGAGTATTGATGCCTTCTACAAAGTAGCAGAAAAAGGTATTATTGGAAAGTTTTCCGAACAAACTATTACCTTATTTGTTCAACTTTAAGAGTTATGTGCCACTGTTTGTGTAATAGGTTTTCTGATATAACTTTCACTATGGATTTTAAGATTTTTCGAGTGTTCTTGAAAGTTCTGCTTATGCTTTTTTCTTCGTACTGGAATAACACTCCAAGTTGAACAGAGCATGTATCTCAACTTGCAAAAATCCCAAAAAGACTCCCTAGACGAGTCTGGAGAAATTCCCATTATTTTAAAGGAATTCATGGAATGATTATAATACTACTCCAAAAATGATTATGTACTGTAATCTCTCATGCAATTACAGCTGAGATTTCTACATACAGAAACATGCTGTAATCTTTCCATGCATTTTTCAATATGTCCTGTGTGACTCCTCCAGTGATTTCTATGGGGATTTCTAC
The DNA here is from genome assembly GCF_035046485.1 of Aedes albopictus. Taxonomy (NCBI): domain Eukaryota; kingdom Metazoa; phylum Arthropoda; class Insecta; order Diptera; family Culicidae; genus Aedes; species Aedes albopictus. Next base: position 94,460,744 of record NC_085138.1, on the reverse strand, counting down.
AGAAACTTTTCTTAGTATTTATCCAGTAATTCATGCTGAAAATTTACTTGAGATTCATTCAAGAATTTTTGCTAGGATTACTTAAGGAATGCTTCTCGGATTCATTCAGGAATTTCTGAAAGAATCCACCAGGAAGCCTTGTTGAAATTCCTCAACCCATGCCTGCTGGTAATTTACCAGAAATTCTTGGTGGACTCCTTAGAGCAATTAATGAAGAAATCTTAGCTGATACTGTTTGAGAAATTCCAGCAAGAATTCCTGAAAAAAAATAGTAGGTATATCTGAAGAAATCCTAACAAGAACTTCAGCTGATGTTGCAAGATAAATTCCCAAAGGTTTCCTTGAAGAATCTCTGTAGAACTCACAATTAGAATTTTTATATGAACCCTTGCAGGAATTACAGGCAGATCCTTGGAGAAATGTCTGGGGCAATCTCAGCATCTCAGTATCTCAAGAGAAATCCCATCATTAATTTGTGGAGGAATTCCAAGAGGATTTCTCAAAAGACTTTTCCTTTGATTCCTCCATAAATTTCTCTCTGCATTTTTCTGTGTATTTCTCATAGAATACCCAGCCCACAGAAATTTCCTTTTGGGTTTTTTACAGGCTTTTTTTTAAACATTTCTCCAGAAATTTCACTTCAATCCACGAATTCCTCAAGTTGTTCCTCTATTAATACCTCTTGGAATTTATCCAAGAATTCTTCTGGGATAACCTCTAGATTCCATTGTTGGGATTCATTGAATTATTCTTGATATGATTCATCCAGAAACCACTACTGTAACTTCTCTATGAGTTCCGCCAGAAATTCACCCTGAGATTTTTTCCAGGAATTCCTTCAGAATTTCTCTTGGTCTTCTTCCAAGAATGTATCAAGGGATTGTTTCAGGAATTCCTCTACGTTTTCTTGTAGGAAATCCTCTTCAGATTCCTTTGAAAAATTATGTTGAAATTGCTTCAGATTTGTCGAAGAATTCGTGGTGGTAAACCTCTAGGAAGTCTTGCTTAGATTCCTCAAGCAATTAATGGCGGAAATTATTCAGCAATTCCTGGAGGATTCTTAAGAGCAATTACTGCAAAAATACCATCTGGAAATGCTTGTGAAATTCTAGCAAAAAGGCTTGGAGAAATCGTGGTAGGAGTTCTTGAAGGTATCCCACCAAGAATTTATTGACATATTCCGAGAGGATTTGAATAAACTGTAGAATGTTTCTTAAAGGACATTCTTTTCCGAGGGAAGAATCCCGGCAGAAATTTCCAGTAGAATCTCATAAGGCATTCCTGGAGGAATTCTAAGAAGATTTTTCAAAACATTTCTCCAGAAATTTTATAGAGATGACTGCTGGGTAGGTTGTCCCAAAATAGCACATGGTCAAAAAGCTTGGGGGCTCACCCTGCAAATGATAGCTAAGGGTGTTAGAAACAAACTTTTGTATGACGGCAACTTTCAGAAATGACGTTTAGAGGTCGCCCCGGCAAAATTTTTGAAAAATGGCAATTTTTCGTAATAAATTTCATACAAATATTTTTTACCGTACAAAAATTGGCAATACCCACTATTTTTATATTTTTTACAGCTTGATATGGATCCAAACTTCTTGGGAAAAACTATTAACGACATGTTTTGCAGGTAACTTTTTGATACTGAATTTTTGAATTTACTAAGATTTGTAATTTTTTGATATACTGTGCATTTTACCCATCATAAAAAGTATCTGAACCTAATGCTAATTTAAAACAATTTCCATAAAAAGATAGGAAATTTTATGAGAAAAAACTTTGCCGAAGACAGCGTTGCGTTTTTTTTTTCTATCCGTTTTATGGTGGTAAGCTCCACAGCGTCCTAGACGCCAATCACGTATTATCCTCGATTTTCTCAAGCACCAAACGGTATTATCCTTGATTTTAATCTGAGATTTAACTTTAGTGCGCCGATTTCGGCGCATTAAAAATAAATCTCGGATTTACAAGAACTGACTGCGTGCGGAGCACGCCTGCTACGCAATCATGTTGGGAAAACGTCAGAGCATAATAATCAAAACAAACTGTAGAACAAACTGGAGTTTTTGTGGCGGGCGTAAAGTTAAAATTACTTTTTAATCGTAAAACGGTATTTTTCGGAGGAAATCCAACTGGATTTGTGGCAACGTTGGAATGTTACTGAATTTCACGATCATTTACCGCTTGAATTGACGGATCAACGGAACGAAACTTGTGTATGTTCCCGCCACAGAATTGGAACATCGGCATGGAGATCTCCATCTGCGGCTTGCAGGAGAGGCTTTTGCTTCTTATTTTTGGCTTAACCTACCCACTGGAACAAAGCCTGCTTCTAGTAAAAAATCAACCAGTGAATCAGTGATTTTTTTCGGGGATGCCTCCAGGATTTCTATGAATTGCCGTCGTGTTTTTTTTTTTTGAAGATGCCTCCAGAAATACCTTCGCGGATTCTCGCAGGATTTTCTAGGGGGATTCTCCCAGGAATTCCCTCAGAAACTCCAGAATTTTTTTTCATGATTTTCTTCAAGAACACATTTGGGAATTTTGTCGTGTATTATAAAAGGATTTTTTTTTTGGGATTCTCCGGGATTCCTTCGCAAATTCCTGTAGCAATTATTCCGGGAATTGCTTCAGCGATGCCTCCAGGGATTGCTTCGCAGATGCTTCTAGGGATTTTTAAAAGATTCCTTCATGGTTTTGTTTTTGTTTGTTTTTATCTGCGAGTATCTTCAACGATTCTTCGTAGTAATACTTTCTAGGAGATCTCCAGGAAAAGTTTTAAGAATTTCTCTGATTTTTTCAAAGATGCTTCTAAGAAATCCTTTGCAAAATCCGTAAGGAATTTTATCAAACATTCTTTAAGGAATTTATCTAGGACTCCCCCCGAGGAGTCCTTCGGGAATACCTCCAAGAATACTTTCAAGAATTCTCCAACTATAACTTCGGGGATACCTCCAGAAATTTCGTCGGAGATTCCTTCAGGATTTTTTCCATAGATTTCTCGAGAAATTTCTTCGGAGATTCTTCGAGAAATTCCTTCGGGGGTTCCATTGAAAATTCCTGCAATGTTTTCTCTATGACTTCTTTCTTATTTTTTTTTTTTTTGCAGAAAGACCTACAAAAGTTCCTACTCGGATTGCTTTCAAGAATTCCGTCTGGGATGTTTCCAAGAATTCATATAATTTTTTACTGGGATTTCTCCACGTACATTTTGGATTTTGGGGGTTTCTCCAGGAATTTATTCGGGGATTCCTCCACGAACTCATTCGAGGATTCTTCCAGTAATTCCTTTGGAGATTCCTCCAGGATTTTTTTTTTTCAGGGAATCCGCCAGCAATTCTTTCAGGGATTCCTCCAGGATTTTTTTTTTCAGGAAATCCTCCAAGAGATCCTTCAGGGTTTTCTTTCGGGAGTTGCTTCAGGGATTCCTCCAGAAATTCCTTCAGGGATGCCTCTAGGAATTCCTTCAGGGATTCCTCCAGGATTTTTATTTCAGGAAATCCTCCAAGAGATCCTTCAAGGATTCCTACAGAAATTGCTTCAGGAATTCCTCCAGCAATTCCTTCAGGGATTCCTCCGGAATTCCTTCAGAGATTCTTCCAGGAATTCCTTCAGAGATTCCTCCAGGAATTCCTTCAAGGATTCCTCCAGGAATTCCTTCGGGAATTCCTCCAGGAATTCCTTCAGGAATTCCTCCAGGAATTCCTTCAGGGATTCCTCCAGAAATTCATATAGCGATTCCTTCAAAATTTTCTTCAGGGATTCCTCCAGGAATTCCTCCAGGTATTCCTCCAGGAATTCCTCCAGGTATTCCTCCAGGAATTCCTCCAGGGATTCCTCCAGGAATTCCTCCAGGGATTCCTCCAGGAATTCCTCCAGGAATTCCTCCAGGGATTCCTCCAGGAATTCCTCCAGGAATTCCTCCAGGGATTCCTCCAGGAATTTCTCCAGGGATTCCTCCAGGAATTCCTCCAGGGACTCCTCCCAAGAATTTCCTGGGGATTCCTCCAGTAATTTCTTCGGAGATTCTTCCAGGAATTTCCTCGGGAATTCGTCCAGAAATTCCTTCGGGGATTCCACCAGGAATTGATTCGGGGACTCCTACAGGATTCCCTCCAAGAATTTCTTCGGGAATTCTTACAAAAATGCTTTCGTAAATTCCTTCGGGAAGATTCCTCCAGGACTTCCTTCGGGAATTCCTCCAAGAAATTATTCGGCAATTTCTCCAGGATTTTTATTGGAAATTCCTCCAGGATTTTTTTGTTTGGAAATTCCTCCAGGAATTTCTTCAGGAATTCCACAAAGAATTACCTCGGGAATGGCTTTGGGAATTCCTCCAGGATTTGCTTCGGGGTGTCCTCCAGGAATTTGAGGGTTCCTCCAAATATTCCTTTGATGATTCCTCCAGAAGCCATCACTGAGGGATTTTTTTTAGGATTCCTTGAGAATTCTCTGAGGAAATTACTCAAGAAATTCCGAAGAAATTTCTTAAGTAACCACTGCAAAATTTTTTTCAGTAGTCCCTAAAGGAAAGCCTTGAGGATGTTCTGATGTACTTGAAGAATTCGTTAAGTAATGCATGTGGAAATTTTTTATGGATTTTTGAAGACATTTTTTGAGGATCCTTGCCGATGTTTTATGAAATTTCACTGAGGAAGCATATCTGGATTCTCTATAATTCTCGGAGGAATATCAGAAGAATTTCCGGAGAAATTTCTTAAGGACTTTCTGGACGAATTCCCGTAGGAATTTCTGGAGAAACTCTCTGAGGAATTTCAGGAGGAATTTCAGGACAAATTCCCGGAAGAATTTCTGAAAAAAAATCTGGAACAGTTTCCAGAAGAGTTTTTGGGTGAATTCCTCGAGGACTTTCTTGAGGAATACATGGCAGAATTTTTGAAGGAATTCCCGGAGGAAATTTGAAGTGAATTTCAAGAGAAAATCCTAGAGGAATTCCCAGAGGATTTTCTGAAGGTATTATCGGAGGAATTTCTGGATGTATATCCAAAGAAATTCCTTGAGATATTTCATGAAGAATTTCCGATCAAATTTATGGAAGAACTTCCTGAGGAACGCCCGGGAAAAATATGGTGGAATTCCAGAATAAATTTCTAAAGGGTTCCTCCTAAGAATTTTTAGAAGAATTTCTGGAGGAATTTCCGAAGGAATTCCTGGAAGAATCCGTAAAGTAATTCCTGGAGGAATCTCCGAAGAAATTCCTGGAGGAATCTCCGAAGGAATTCCTGGAAGAAACCCCGACGCAAATCCTGGAGAAATGTCCGAAGAAATTCCTGGAGGAATCCCCGAAGAAAATCCTGGAGAAATCCCCAAAAAAATCCTGAAGGAGTTTCCGGAGAAATTCCTGGAGCAATTTCCGAAGCAATTCCTGGAGGAATTCCCGAAGAAATTCTTAAAGGAATTCCTGGAATAAACTTCGAAGCAATTCCTGAAGAAATGTCCGAAGATATTCCTGGACGAATTCCCGAAAAAAATCCTGGAGGAATCCCCAAAGAAATTCCTGAAGGAATTTCCGAAGAAATTCCTGAAGGAATTTCCGAGGAAATTCTCGGAGGAATCCCCGAAAAAAATCCTGGAGAAATCACCGGAAGAATTCCTGGAGGAATCCCCGAACAAATTCCCGTAACCCCGCAGGAATTCCTGGAGGAATATTCCTGAATATAATCCTGGAGAATCCCCTAAGCAATTCTTGGAGGGATTCCCAAGGAAATTCATGCAGTCATTTCCGAGGAAATTTCCAAAGGAATTCCCAAAGAAATTCCTGAAGATATCCTCGCAGCAATTCCTGAAGGAATTCCCGAAGAAATTCCTGGAAGGATTTCTGAAGAAATTCTTGGAGTGATCCTTGAAGGAAGTCCTAGAGAAATCACCGGAGGATCTCCCGAAAAACAAATCCTGGAGAAATTCCCAAACAAATTCCTGGAGGAATCCCCAGAGGAATTTCCGAAGAAATTCAAGGAGGAATTCCTGGAGAAATCACTGCAAGAATATTCCCGAAGAAATTTCTGGAAAAAATCCCGAAGATATTCCTGGAGGGATTCCCGAAGAAATTCCTGGAGGAATTCAACCCGGAGTAATTCCCGAAGCAATTCTTGGAGGAATTTCTAAGGAAATTCCTGGAGGAATTCCCGAAAAATTTCCTGAAAAAATTTCCAAAGGATTTGCTGGAGGAATTCCCGAAGAAAATCCTGGAGGAATCTCTAAAGAAACTCCTGGAGGAATGTCCGAAGAAATTCCTGGTGGATTCCCGAAGGAATTCATGGAGGAATTCCCAAATAAATTCCTGGAGGAATTTCCGAAGAAATTCTTGGAGGAATCCCCGAAGCAATTCCTGGAGAAATTACCGGAAGAGTTCCTGGAAGAATCCCTGAAGGAATTCCTGGAGGAATATTTCCGAAGATATTGCTGGAGGAAATCCCGGATGAATTCTTGGAGGAATTTCTTAAGAAATTCCAAGAGGAATTCTCGAAGAAATTCCTGGAGGAATTTCCGAAGAAATTCTTGGAGGAAATCCTAAAGGAATTCCTGGAGGAATTTCCAAAGGAAATCCAGGAGGAACCCCCGCAGAAATTCCCAGAGGATCTACCGAAGATTTCCCAGAGTAATGTGTTGAGATATTTCCAGGGGATTTTATGGAGTAGGTCTCCAAGCAATTTCTGGACAAATTGCCAGTGAAATTTCTCGAATAATTTCCAGATGAATTCGTGGATAAATTTCTGGAAGGATAGCCGATGGAATTTTTGAAGGAATTCCAGGCGAAGTTTTAGAAGGAACTCGTGTAGTTTTTTTTTTTTCAGGAATAACCGGAGGACCTCCTGCAGAAATTCTCTGAATAATGTCTAGTTTCCCGACGAAATTTCTTGAGAAATTCCTTTATGAATGCCAGGAGAATTTCGTGGACGAATGTCCGGAGGCGTTCTCGTAGGAATGTGTGTTATTACTTCCGTGAGGATTTTTTGAAGTAATTTCAACGGAAATTTTGACCCACAGGCGTTTCTGCTAGAGAAACCTTACAGAAATTTTGATTTGAGGAATCCTTGAACTAATTGAAGAAAATAATCATGGATGAACGTTTCGAGCTACGTACTTCCAAAGAAAATCCTGAAGCAATATGCACTTGAGGAACTTAGGTTGAATTTTAAAAAAATATTTTACGGCAAGTTTTGTAATCTCTCGGTGAATAAGGAGGAATTTAGGAATGAATTTTGTGTAGAGATTTCTGGCATGATCCACCGAAGCAATGGAAAAAAAATCTGGGAAAGAGCTTCTCGAGGAGCCGCCGGGCGGGTTATGTGGTGCTTTCTGTTTGAACTGGAAAACTGACAGCGGTGGGGCGTCTGATAGTATCCACTTATCATCGTTGGGTAAATAACGTTTGCGTTGTGCATCCAACCTAGGAAAGGATGTGACACCTGCAACTTCTCTGTCTAATTTCACAGCTTGCTGTCTTGTTTTTTGCGTTGCTAAGATTATTGGTCCCCAAATTGGTCTCTTTTGGGCTGACTAGTTGGCGTATCCTATCCTAGCATCCAACGCTCCTTCCTGCCCACCGATCATGGGCCATTACGCAGGAGAAACAAACATTTTTTTGCACGAAAAAAAAGAGTAAATAAACACCAGCTGATTGAATGCTGAAGCTAACTGAATTGACAATCACGAGAGAGAAAATGGCTGCGTGCTTTCTTTTTTTTTTTTTTTTATGTCTTTATTTATGAGATTTTCAGCCCGAGGCTGGTTCATCTCAGGTGCTTTCTTTGTTAAATCCTCTCTTGAAGCTCTTTGGTGCTTACCGAACGGGGTATCAAATTTAATCTCGGATTTGATAAATCCCAGATTAAATCGCGGCTAAGACGCGTTGGTGCTTATCACCATAGAGTTATTCACGATTTACTATTTGATAAATTTGATTTTTAGGTACTGTTCTAAAAATGTCACATAAGAACTTCTTAAAAACACATACAAAGTAAGAAATCACGTATGCTTAACAAGTTTTTGTCTTGATTGTGTTATGGAATTATGGTGACATCATTAATTGATTTTTATTTTTTGTTATTCAATCCCTTCATATAGAAATTAACTAGCAAAACTTTCTTAAGAAGCTAGCTCTCTTGACAAGCTTCGTACTGCCTATTGATTTTTAAAGATATTCTCCACAAAATGTTGAGCCATATTTTCGCGTTTATCTTACTTTCCTGTCGATATTCTCAATTATTTTTCTACACGAAGACGAATGAGTCCAGGACCAGTGAAACAGCCCAGGAAACAGTGACAAAGTGAATAAAAGCGAATACGTTGATCCACACCAAATTCAAATCGCGATTACGAACATCTTACGTAAGAATACCAATTTTTAGATACTAATTTGCAATTCAAGACATTCTAAAAAGCAGAGTACATGTGGAGCGGACCTGGTGTGATGGTTAGAACACTTGACTATCACGCCGAGGACCTGGGATCGAATCCCACTCCCGACAGATTCACAAAATGTGAGTTCTTCCTTCGGAAGGGAAGTAAAGCGTGGGTCCCGAGATGAACTAGCCTACGGTTAAAAATCTCGTTAATAAAGATAAAAAAAAAAGCAGAGTACATGTATGTCTTTTTTATATTTACTGACTTGAACTATCTTATCAACACCGAACATAAGATACACCGAGGCAAATTGAAACGGGTGGGATGAGATAAACAAGCGAGTTAACGTAATGTTATTGCGAATCTTTTCTGAAATCCGCATACCGGCCAACAACTGGTGCGCCGACAGCCCATGCGCCGGGCTGTGCGCCATACAAAATGTAAATAAACAAGTGTCAAAATGGTTCGCGCCAAGAGCTTCATCTCTCTTAGGGTTCGGTTCCATTTTTTGTCTAAAACATTGAACGTCTTTATGTCTGGAAATAATGTACAACAAAGATGTTATTGACGGTAACAACGCTTTTACTTCATTAAACCACTGATTAATAGTGATTTGGCTAGTGAAAAACTTGGCGCATAGGCAATCGGCGCGCAAATTGTGCGCTGGTGTGCGGATTTGAGTTAATCGTCGCAAAGTGCCCAACACACATTATACCCTGGCGCGCAACCTAGAGGTCGAAGAGAAACTTGTCGAAATGCTAAAAATTCTCGAGAAGCTCAATATCCAAGGTTAGAACAATTTGATTACCATAACACACACACGGCATACAATCAGACAAGGTAGGCTATTATTGATAAACAACAGTTTTGGACGTAAACAAGTGACGTCATTTTTATCATCCTATATGTTGATCAAAATGATAGGGACTACTAGAACGTTTTATTCATGTCTTTGAACGACTTGAACAACATCATTGAAAAACAAAATCGGCATGTTTTGCAGAATGTATCACCTTCTAAACGATATAGAAAATGTGCCGTGCGTTTGATTGTGTATTATGCTCGTATAAACCATTGTCAGTACATTACCGTTAAAAATGTCATGGCCTACTGAGGCATCTCAAAATGGTGGTACCCAATGATAAAGTCTCTAGCTAGTAGGTACCTTTCTACATCAAAGAAAATGGATTTGTCAACGGAAACAAAAATTCAATAAATGATGCCACATAATTCCTAAATACAATCAAGACAAAAACTTGTTGAGCATACGTGATTTTTTTACTTTGTATGTGTTTTTGGGCAGTTCTTTTGTGATTTTTTTTAAATACCTAAAAATTCAAATTTCACCAAATAGTAAATCGTGAATAACTCTAAACAATAGATAGATAGAAAAAACGCAACGCTGTCTTCGGCAAAGTTTTTCCTCATAAAATTTCCTATCTTTTTATGGAAATTGTTTTAAATTGGCATTAGGTTCAGATACTTTTTATGATGGGTACGGTAAAAAATATTTGTGTGAAATGTATTACGAAAAATGGCCATTTTTCAAAAATCTCGCCGGGGCGACCTCTAAACGTCATTTCTGAAAGTTGCCGTCATACAAAAGCTTGTTTCTTACACCCTTAGCTATCATTTGCAGGGTGAGCCCCCAAGCTTTTTGACCATGTGCAATTTTGGGACAACCTACTGCTGGGGTTCTTCTGATGATCCCTCTAAGATTCCCTCCAGAATTTCTTCCTGGAATTCTTCTCCAAGGATTCCTCTAGGAATTCCTCTTGCAATACATCCAGTTAACAGCAGAGACCTTCTGGAATTTCTTCGGTTATTCTGACTGAGATTTCCATGGAATATTTTCAATAAATATTACTTTTAATTTTAAAGTCCTGCAGAAATTCCTGGAGGATTCTCTGCAGATATTACATGGGAAACCCAGAAAAAAAAAGTTGGAGGGTACCTTCCTGAAATGTCTAGAAAAACCCCCGTAGCAGTGCTGGAGCAATTCCAGCAGTAGTTCTTAATTTATTTTTAAAGGATTCCCAGTAAGAATCACTCATTTCTGGAGAAATCCATGAATAATTTACAGCAGGAATTACTGGAGGAGTCCCAGCAAAAAATACTTTTACGCTTTACTAAACATCGCTTGAATCAAGGCCCAAGTTATTTGAAAAACCTTTATCAGAATGCGTATCTCGAAAAGTTTTCGAAAACCTAGCTATGGCCTTGATAAAAGAACATGTCCAGATACGAGCCAGAATCCCGACGCTTCCACATGATACCAAGCAGTTGTTGCGTCGCAGAAGCCAACACTACAGGGAAGAACAAAAGGACGATGTAAGACTTACATTGTAACTTTAAATGGAATGTATCAAAAAACTTGAGGGCTTTGTTTTATTTTGTATTGTCTCCGAAACAGGTTCCTCCACGGTACATTCCAGAGTCCACGGGTTGGCCAGGGAGGTCACTGGTCCTTCAAACAGTTACTAAGATGATTTACATGAAAAATCCTGAAGATAGAGCCGTCGCCTAGATTTGGCGCCATGGCCGGATTGTCTTCGAAACAGGTTCCTCCGGGGTTCGTTTCGGTGGTCCCGGGTTGGCCAGGGAGGTCATTGGTCCTTTTAACAGTTACTAAGATGACGTGTATGAAAAATCCTGAAAATAGAGCCGTCGCATGCCTAGATTTGGCACCATGAGCAAAATGTCCACGGAACAGGTTCCCGCGGGGACCATTCCGACGCCCGCTCCTGGGCCAGTTCGGGTGGACCAGTTCCACATGTTCACTACCAGACGCACATCAACCATCTGGACATATTTGCCGAAGACACCAACATTCTATCTAGTAAAGCATCGAAACCATTATTGAAAGAACATACCGTGTACTCAGTACACGATGCGACCTCTGGTGTAACTTTTATTGGCGCTACTAATGGAGGGTTAATATTGGTGATCAACTTCATACGGGCCCGAAAAACCGTTGAATCAATTTCAATACTATAATAAATGCTAATATCACTTGGCCCCACAAAAACTAACTATTTGTGTGAAAAATTGATCATGTAAAAGATACAATTACAATAAAATCCAATTTTCAAAAACCGCTCACTAAATAATGCAGGCATCCGTTTTGCATTACAACCTATTACAACTGCATTTCTTCCCCATTAGCTGTAGATAGGTACAATGTAAGCGTTATTATAAATTTAAGCGTTTTGACACGCTTCCGTCAGGGGATGGCCTACATCTGGGCGCATTCACTTTCTCGTCAGACTGGCGCATTCAAGCGTTCTTATTATTGTCCGGTGGTGATGGTAATGGACCACCATGCGCCTCCATCCCACAGCAGTGGTGGTATACGTTGTCCTAGGAGGGACTCGAAGTAGGTTACCGTGCTTTCGGGTGAAACTGCTCTATTTCAGAAGTCAAAAGTAATCAATTCAAGCATAAAAAGTTTGTATATTATGATGTATGAATACATTTTGCCCCGATTTGTTTCCGAATAACGTGCTTCATTTTTTCCAAACCATATAGGCCTTTTTTACGTTTTCCTGAGCGTTGATAAACATTTCTTGAAACTGTATTTTGCACGATCTATAACGACATAACCATCTTTCAATTTGCACTTTCATTAAAATGAAATATAGCACAATAAAAAGTTTAACCCATTCCACAGTGTCACAGTAACGGTATCAATTCAAAAGTTTTACTCAATAAGGTAATGGTCAAAAATGATCAATTCCACCCGAAACGACGGTATCAAAGTGCGAGTGGAATGGGTGCCAATTCATCGCACACCGTAAACAATGTTTCACATGCTTGCGAGTAGGGTACGATTCTGATGTTCGTCATGTAAGATCACATACTTACCTATTGCATACTTTTCAATATTATTTGATCATGTTCATAATCGAGTTTTTGAATTTAGTATCTGGATGATAATATGACTATTAACAGCATATATGACAAATTATAACAAACGAAATGTTAGTTTACCCTAGCCCCACTTTCATTCATAAAACTCGCCCCAGTTGGCACCGTCCACCAAATGGCTGCAATAATTATGTACCTTGACCGGTATGTAAATGGCGCTGGTAAGTGGGACGGAGACACCACCACCCCGAGAGGTCCTCGCACGCGATGTGAACCCTTTCCGAATGAGTCGACAGTTTGCCCCAGTATCGGCCGGTGAGTGGTTCGTGACGGCCAGTAGGTGTGAAAGATAGAAAAGTCGGTAGATCAATTAGTGAGACAAAGACGATGACAAATCAAACCAATGAAACGGTCAATACCGTGAGTGGCAGCGTTGACGACAATGATCAACCAGAACACTTTGTCAATCGGGCCGTTCCGGTACTGTTCAGCAGTCGGCGTGGACTTCAGCTGCGGAAGTTCCACTCGGTGCTCAGCACGGGTCAGGCCAGCTACGTGGTTCAGTTCTGTGACCTGGAACGATGGGTCAGTTAGAAGTGAAAATCTGTTTTTTGTCTTCCTAATTTTCCACCAATTTTTCAGTCCAATCACTTCAAACTGTCGTCCGTTGGGCTAACCCCGGACAGTTCAGTGTCCGAATCAATCGCCATTTCCAAGCGAGCAAAAACCGTGCAATTCGTTCGACAATCTCCGGAAAGCCAATCGAACCGGGATAACGGATAGGAAACAGCTTTTCCCTTAGTTCAATCCCTGAGCCAATGGAAAGCATCGGAAGCAAATCTGGTGTAATGGCAGAAGTCGTCAATTAATCGTTGACTTGCAGGTGAGTCATTAGCACGTCGTCGTCGATGTCGTCGACGTTTCACAACATGCTCTTGTCGAGTCGAGTGCTCTTACACATGGTTTGTGTTTGTACGGGCGCAATTTATACGTGGCACGTCAGGTGCGGAGTCAAATTCAATCGATATTCACTATTATGACGATAGCATCTGTTCAGGGACGTCGGTGATTTCTGACACGTTTCCCAGCACACAGTGGTCGGTCGGATGTAATAACTAAATTGAATCGATATCAATTTGCTATGTAATTCAAATAAGCTATGCAAATAATTTTTAAATTGTCTGCAATTGGTTTCTAGAATCTAGATAACTGAAACCAGATATTTCATAAATTTTGCCGTCTTTTCGGGCCCGTATGAAGTGGATCACCAATATTAACTTCTTTTCCCGCTCAGCCTAGATAGCCGTGCTTGCTGTGCACTGTCGGTAGCGGTTGGTTCAACTGGCTAAGAATAGCACTACGGACCGCCTGTTCCAGTGGTAGGAGAACACTAATCAGGTGACCCCTAATTCATGGTGTGATGCGGCTATATGCTTACCGTGCCTAGTAATGAATGGCTAGGGGGGTCTTATAGAAACCAAATCGCAAACGGAGCCTGTGGAGTACCAGGGCACCATCCACAGTATTTTGCTCTTACTGCGCTAACCGGAGCAATGGTGCAGTGGACCTTGTGTTTCTCCGAGACAATCAGCTGCCCTTCTTTTGTCTCAAACTTGAGGCTAAATAAGGGCGGGATTATGAAGATGTTGTTGTGTTGGTGGTTCATCAATTGTTTTCAGCGAAAAAATAATAAAACTTTAGTTTTGTCAGATTTCCCGGAGGTTTCGTTCGATTTTACTGGCCTAAGACCATCTTCTGCGGACTAATCTTCTAGTCGTCGTTTCACTATCTAACAGCCAGTAAAATCGACCAAAACGTCCGGACAATCCGAAAAAACTGAAGTTTTATTATTTTTTTCGCCAAAAACAATCGATGAACCACCAACACATCAATTCACGGCGATGGAACCATCCATATCATCAGAAGATGTTGTTGATTAGTTTAAATTTTTACCTAGGTATATGGTTTTGCATTATGCGATTTACACAGTGTACAGAGTGCGGCAGGAAAAAAAAATGTGAAAAGTACAAGGCACTATTACACGCTAAATATGGGATATATATGCACGGAGGCAAATTTCGTTGGTTTGAAACAAAAATATTCATGTTTATTCGGTAAACTGATGAAATGTTTAACTAACTCAATTACACATTTATTTCGACAATACCCATTGAGAAGTCCCCCGTTCAGCCGTCGAGAACATAAACAAAGCTCACGAGTTCCAGCTGCAACATCAAACAAGATTTTCTCCTGCACAAAAAAAAAATTCACCGAAAGTTTCCACAAAATCCCGTTGTTTTCGGGAGCGTATGTTATCTAATAGATGTAAACATGATGTTGGCATTGAAAGTACAACCCGGGAGGTGGGTTTTTCCTCTGTTAAGAAAATGACTTTATAAGTTTAATGGGAAAACAAATATTTCCGTAGAGCCGACCTGCCCCAAAAAACAAAAATATTTACATTAATTTCTAACATAATCTGACAGAAGATACATTTTTGTTTCAAACATGGATTGCATTTGCTTCAAATGTGACGTTCAATTTGCTCCAAACAGTTTTATTTTTGTGGCCTGAACAAATTGACAATTTATTTGAATTTACCTCAAATATTTTTGATTTTGACATAGTTTTTTTCTGCATGTGACTATTTTTTCATGACAGTGTATCAGTCAGTGTCTATATTCTAGCACTGCAACATTTGATGTTTAACATGTGATAATGTAAGCCTAATAAGCGGGTTTCAATAAACTCCTCGCCCAATGATCATTAAACAAATTGACTATAACAGTAAAAAATAGCTTAAATTTGATGAACATCCAGACCACACTGATCCAGAGCCATGTAGTTTCACATACTAGATGAAATAAGTACATATATTTGATGATATTGTAGAGAAAATTAAAAACTTTGTTTTATCACATACGAAATTTAGCGACCTGTGTACTTTTCTGCGGTTTGAAAATTCTGATTGTCTTCAGCTTCAGGCGCCGCCCTGTAAAGGTTAGTGACCAAAATGGGAAATTTTTTAATTAACTTTTCAGAAAACTAGCCTTAGAGATCATGGAACATTGAAACATAGATTGGTTAACGTCAAATGGACGAAAATAAGGTTGGAAAACACTTTCGCATTTTTTTTCCTGCCGCATACTGTATTCTGTGTATCCTCGCCTTTGGCGTTTTCCAAACGATACCGATCTGGTTTTATTGTTGTTCTTTGTTGTGCTATGATTGCGAAGAGTTTAATCTTGCCTAGTTTGGGTAGTATCTACGGTTAGGATAGCTCAGATCAATCTTCAGCATAAAAGAACAGCAACGATCAATCTTTGCAGACTTATGCAAAATGGTACAGCCCAAATGGCCAAGGTCCAAGAACCTTACTTTCATAAGGGGAATTTCTATCTAGGAAACCTTGTGAACCCGATGTTTGCTACTTTCAGTAAACATGGCATGGCAAACTCGCGTGTCATGCCTCGAGCCTGTGTGCTTGTCAACGACGCAATAGTTGCTACACTCATCTCTGAACTACCAGAGATGTATGTGCTATCACAATGGATGTATCTGTTGGAAACCTCAACAGGAAATACGTCTATTGTTCGGTGTATTTACCGCATGATGAACCATCCCCTACGGATGCTTTCAAACAAGTCATCGAATACTGTACTTCAAAAGGCCTTCCACTAATTGTTGACAGTGATGCTAATGCTCACTATATCATCTGGGGCAGCTCAGACATTAACTTGAGAGGCTCCAGTTTGATGGAGTACTTAAGTAGTACAGATCTTGCATTACTTAACATTGGCAACCGCCCAACCTTCATGGTATCTGCTAGAGAGGAAGTGTTAGACATAACGCTTTACTCTAGCAGAATTAGTCACGAGCTCACCATCTGGCATGTGTCAAGTGAAGCATCTTTATCTGACTATCGCTATATCTTTTTTGAACATTTGAATGTTACTTCGCAAACATTGCGTTTCAGGAATCCTCGGTCAACAAAGTGATTTAGATGATGCCGTTGATACTACAACGGCCTTCATCATGGAATTTTTGAAGAAGCTTGATCTCTACGGTCTGTGAAGATCACAAGAGGAACCCTTTGGTGGAACTCTGATCTGGCAAAGCTCAGAAAACAATGTAGAAAGAGTTGGAATAGACGACGTTCGGCTGGATCGGAGGCTTTCAGGTCGGCTCGCAAGGCCTACAGGAAAGCTCTCCGGTACAAATGTTTCCATATGATAATTGAATTTTATTGGCTTTTCTCGGTGAACTTAATACTACTCAAAGAAGGAGGGAGTAACGAAAGTAATGGAAGAAACGGTGGATAGAATCGCAAGTGTGCGACGAGAGAAATTGAATAGAAGTTGAAAATTAACAGAGGACCATAATTGAACAACACAAATGTTTCCAGTTTGAGTGGAGTCAGTCGGTTAAACAAAATCCTTAAGAAATCTAAGGATTTCCGAGTAAACGATCTTCGTTTGCCAAATGGTAATCTCACTTCCTCTGATGAGGTAGTTCTGGAATGCTTATTCAGCACACACTACCCTGGATGTGTGAATATTACATCTTCGGAAGAACCTGATGTATTTTCTTGCAGTTATGACTCCCTGGCTTCGACTCGGAGTATTGTTACTATAGAATTGATTGAGTGGGCACTTAATAGCTTTGCTCCTTTCAAATCTTCTGGGGCAGATGGGATTTATCTAATTTTGCTTCAGAAGGGATTTGATTATATCTCAAACATGTTTTGAAAAAATACTTGTTTGCAGTTTTGCTACAGGGTATATTAACAAATCTTGGCGGGATATTACTGTGAAGTTTATTCCGAAAGTGGGTCGTGCATCGTATGAAGAAGCAAAGAGTTTCAGACCTATCAGTTTGACCTCTTTCTGAAATGCTCAGGGTCTGTGTCAATTTGTGAATTAAAAAGTATTTTCACTTAAACTTGACAGTTCGATAATTGTTTCCTTAGGAAAACTGTCAAGTTTAAGTGTTGAACTGTCAAATTTAAGTAAAAATTAATTTTTATTCACCAATTGACACAGACCCTTAGAACGCATTGTGGATCATCACATCCGTGATGTTCATCTGGCCAACGTGCCTCTTCGGTTCTGTCACATTCGCCCGAAAACCATTCGCCCGAATTCCAAATGCCCGAATGACAAACACCCGAATGTAACAAACGCCCGAAAACCATTCGCCCGAAAAGACCATTCGCTCGAAAAGTCCATTCGCCCGAAATACCACTCGCCCGAAAAGACCATTTGCCCGAAAGACCATTCGCCCGAAAACCATAATAATCTAGAACACTTTTCTGAAATCAGTTTAGGCGTTGTCCACGCGTATGGCTGAACGTCATTATCAACTAAAAGTTACTGCAACTATTTTCATCAGAGGTTTTTGCTTTCTTTGAACACAGTCTGATTTAAGACTTATACTGTTACAAACATTTTCGGCAATATGGCTGTGGAAACATTGATTGAAATTGTCCCTTCTTTTGTTAATAGGCATTTCTTTCTCGTTTCACCTCCAAGGAAATTAAATTCAATTTTATGTCATTTGTTACCAGAAATTTGCCCTTCTTGCAATCATGGGCTGTTCTGTGAAGTTATTCTGTTATGGGGAAACTTGACGTTTTACGTTTTTACAACTTCTGGATTCCAAACATGATTTCAAAACAATAGCTTGCTCAAATAAGAATGCTGAATTAGCTCACACGTTCTAATTTTTATTAATTATTGTTCATTTTAACGAAACGTAGTTATTCCGAGTAGATCAGACGTGAACACTATTAACTTAAAAGTGTTGACTACTCTGTGCTGAAGTATTGTCTTTATCCTTTCGATCAGCAATGCTGTAACAATTGATGACCTAATATGTAATATTTTCACAAGCAATTAGGCCTTCTTCAAAACATAGGCCGTTCTTTCAAACTAAGCTGATATGATTATTATTGGCGCTAGTCTAGCTGTTCTTGCGATTGGTCGGATATTAAGTACACCATGGGCCTGTCCTTAAACTTTCATCATGGCAAACAAAAAAAAAAACTTGTCCTAAGAAATTGCATGGAATTGGTGCATGACTTTCGGGTAAATGGTCTTTCGGGCGAATGGTCTTTTCGGGTGAATGGTTATTCGGGCGAATGGTTCATTCGGGCGAATGGTCTATTCGGGCGATTGGTCTATTCGGGCGATTGGAATTCGGGCGTTTGTCATTCGGGCGTTTGTCATTCGGGCGAATGGTTTTCGGGCGAATGTGACAGAATCGCCTCTTCATGTGAGCCAACATGCCTACCAATCTAGTAAGTCCAATATGACTCTTTTACACAAAGATGATTACGATATCGAGAAGGCATTTGCTCAAAAGCAATCCTGCTTGGGTGTTTTCTTACATATCGAGAGTGCTTTTGACAACGTGCCTTTCGATGCCATATTGGAAGCCGCACGGGGCCATGGTATATCTCCAATGATTTCCAATTGGATTCACCAAAAGCTTAAAAACCGAAATCTCTTCTCGATATTGTGTCAAGCGGCGATTAGGAAATTGAGTGTTTGTTCATGCCCGCAAGGAGGAGTCTTATCACCACTTTTCTGGAATCTCGTAGCACATACGCTATTGAGGTAACTCAATTATAGCGGTTTTCCTACTTATGGTTTTGCCGACGACTACCTAACATTGTTAGTCGGTATGTGCATCAGCACCCTTTCGACCTGATGCAAAACGCTCTTCAGGTAGTTGAGGGTTGGTAATGGTGTTCGACCTTTACGTCTCTTTGATTCTGAAATCAATGTGACTGAACAGGTAAAGTACGTTGGAGTCATTCTTGATTCCAAGCTTTCCTGGACGCCTCATGTTGAGTTCAGAATCAAGAAAGCTTGTATGGCCTTCGGGCAATGCCGGCGAACCATCGCACAGTGGGGAAAAACCGACCCAAAAAGGCACCTAATTATTGCGGCTGATTGCGATCTTTGAAGTCCATCTTTTCGGAATGGAAAAATGTCAAGGAATCAATTGGTGATAGTTTCATTCACCGGAATTGAGTGTAAGTGTCCATTTTGCCCCATTTTCCCCTAAAAACACTGTTTTTCTGAATTAAATAATGGTTTCAACTGATTGCGGCTAACCAACCATTTTTTTTATTGATGCAGAATTGGCAGGTGCATTCTATGAGGCATACATCGATCTGTGTCTTTGACTGGAAGTGCCCATTTTGCCTCATTTTCCCCTAAAACACTGTTTTTTCTGGATTAAAAAATAGTTTCAACTGATTGCGGCTAACCAATCATTTTTTTTCTTGATGAAGAATTGACAGGTGCATTCTATGAGACACACCTTGATTTGTGTCATTGACTGAAAGTGCCCATTTTGCTTCATTTTCCCCTAAAATATTGTTTTTCTAAATTAAAAATTAGAATCAACTGCTTACCTACCATTTTTTTTCTTGGTGTAGAATTGACAGGTAAATTTCATGAGGCACACCTCCAGTCAATGACACAGAGCGAGGTATGCCCCATAGAATGCACATGTCAATTATACATCAATAAAAAATTGGTTGGTTAGCCGCAATAAGTTGAAACCATTATTTAATTCAAAAAAACAGTGTTTTTTAGGGGAAAATTAGGCAAAATGGACCCTTACACTCAATTCCGGTGAATGAAACTATCACCAATCGATTCCTTGACATTTTTCCATTCGGAAAAGATGGACTTCAAAGATCGCAATCAGCCGCAATAATTAGGTGCCTTTTTTGGTCGGTTTTACCCCACTGTGCATCGGTACAACCTGGGGTCTTAAACCCAAGTATATCAAATGGATTTACACAACTGTTGTTCGTCCAATATTGGCTTATGGATGTCTGGTGTGGTGGCAAAAAGGCGAAGTGAGAACGGTTCAATCAAAATTAGGCCATCTCCAAAGGATGTGCTTAATGGCGATGTCTGGAGCGTTCTCTTCAACTCCTACGGCAGCGCTCGAAGTGCTCTTTGACGTTGCCCCACTACACATTCATCTCAAACAAGAAGCACTTTCTTGCACTTACCGTCTATGAGTACTCGGTTTACTAGAGGAAACTCCTGTGAACCGCAGTTCAACACACACCTCGTTGTTTCCACTTTTGGTGAATTGGGACAAAGTTGTCCTTGCTCCAAGTGATATTACAATTGCTTGTAATTTTCCATATAGGACATTTTCCACGATATTCCCTTCCCGGGAAGAGTGGACATCTGGTTATCTGGAGAGAAGTATTTCAAACGGCATCGTATGTTACACTGATGGCTCTCTTCTCGAAGGTCGAGCAGGTGCTGGTGTTTATTCTCGTGAGCTAAGGCTGTATCAGTCTTACTTACTTGGTAGACACTGCACCGTTTTTCAGGCCGAAATCTTTGCTCTTATGTGCGGAGTGCAATCAGTACTTCAGCAGCACGTAATGGGAAAAGTAATATACTTCTGTTCAGATAGCCAGGCTGCTATTAAAGCACTTGCTTCGGCCAACTCCAGGTCGAAGGTAGTTATCGCTTGTCGAACTCAAATCGAGGAGCTGAATTCAGCAAACGCTGTTCACCTTGTATGGGTACCTGGCCATTCTTCCATCGCTGGAAATGAATTGGCTGATGAGTTAGCTCGCACTGGAGCATCACATGACTTCATTGGCCCTGAGCCAGCTATTCCGGTATCCGATAAGTGTTGGGTGAAGCTTCAGATTGACACCTGGGCTGCCACTCAGCACAAACAATACTGGAATAGTTTGAAGTCATGTCGTCAAACAAAATTGTATTGTACTGAGCCATCTCTAGGGGTGGCAAAGTATCTAACAAATCTGTCAAAGCAGAATTGCAGCATGATGGTCAAAGCATTGACTGACCACTGCCGTTTCAGCTATCATATGGCGAATATTCAGCAAGCTGATTCATTTGTATGTGATAGCTGTGAATCCGTTTATGGAACTTCGTATCATTTTGCCTTCGTTCAGTTTTTGCACGATTGCGGTTTCCGAGTACTCATCCGAGCAAGATTAGCAAAAGGTACATGAATGTTGTTAGTATCCAATCTACGAAGTATACCGTAACTACGCCAGCGCTAACGCTAATTGCGGTTTCCGAGTACTCGGTAAACATTTATTAAATGAAACTGACTTCAGAAACCTGAATCTTCAGGATGTTTTGTTGTTCTTGACCCGCTATGGTAAAGAGCTAGAGGCTCTATTTACGCTTTATGCGTTATCACAGTGCCCTTTTCAGGACGCTATGTGAACCCATTGTGGTAAGCTTATGCGTGTATGACCTGATACTCAGGTATCCTACAGGCTCCGTTAAACGATCGAACATACATTTTTCGACATGGGTCACTTGACACTTTGAATTGGGGTTACCCCATGTGGTGGAATCATTCCTCAGGAACAGGTCATCCGTAGTTCTATTCATAGGCAACAACTGTTTCTACTTCTTCAAAATGGAAATGGTTCAGTGGTTCAAGAAGGTTCGAGTATGTCCTACCTCCTTCGTTGACTGTTGGAGACGGTCCCCAACCCACACTACCGGAAGCTCCGGCTTAGGTGTCTGATGAGCAGATACACTCAGGATCAGGATGCACCTCAATTTAGCGGAAGTCATAAGGAAATCAATGCTCAAGCTCCTTGGCAACTAAGCACACAATTCATAGCTAACAGTTTTTGTTATCAACTTATAATTTTGCAGCTCAAAAACAAAAAAAAGTTGGATAATAGTAACTATTCTATTTGTCAGCCACCTTTTGTATTATTCATATTGGAGCGGGCCTGGTATGACGGTTGAAACACGTGACTATCACGACGAGGACTTGAGATTGAATCCCACTGCCGACAAACTCACAAAATGTGAGTTCTTCCTTCGGGTGGGTCCCACGATGAACCCGCCTAGGGCTTAAAATCTTCTTGATACAGATAAAAAAATATTAATGGTTAGTTTCAAAAGACTGATTGATTGCAACAGAAACATATTTTCAACCACCCTGCAATAGTGGAAAACTCATCAGTTTAATTGTGAACGCAGCACTATTAATTGCACAGGTTCACAACGGCTACTCGCGTCGTCGTCGTAGTCGCCGTCGTCATCGGTGTAATATTGAATGTGGTACCCGATTCCCCGCGAAAGACTTCCTCTATTTAGAATGCGGAAGGCAAACAAAGCACATATTGCTTGCTTGCTCGCTTGCCATTGATTGCCAACTGAATCGGAAGAACGGGAAAAGGCCCACTCGTTCGATAGAATTTTCCCGTTCTTGCTCCAGGACAGGATACCCAACGATGTGTACGTCGTCATCGTTCACAACCGTAGTGTAGGTAGGCCGGAGCAAACGCAAACATTCCGCCAATTTCGAACGAAAACTATAACGGGATCGAGCAATTGAAAATCTAATGAAGTTTAATTGTTCTGTCAAACGAATAATGGAAAGGAGCAGAAGTGCAGAGCAAGTCAGAGCCCGTTCGGGCACTAATTGGAAAGTTTTTCTTCGGAGAGCAAATATGATATGGAATTGGAATGTTTGTAGTCGGGATTCGTGGGAATTTTTCAAATGCTTGCCCGACTGGAATAATGACCGCTGGTGACGGTGACGACAGCTGGCAAATCTGTGATTGCATTGTTCGGGTTCGGCAGCAAGGTACGGTGGCAGGATTAATATAGTTATTTATTTGAATTGAAGAAAGATCAATTCGTTGCTTTTATCAACCCGAGTGAGATCCAAACATTTGAATGTAAGCTCAGTTTAAATGCGACTTAGGTCTGTTTTATTTTTCATATTAGAATTGTAGCCCTGATATTGAGATCATGACGTGCACTGCCCGTGGTAGGGT
The DNA here is from genome assembly GCF_035046485.1 of Aedes albopictus. Classification (NCBI taxonomy): domain Eukaryota; kingdom Metazoa; phylum Arthropoda; class Insecta; order Diptera; family Culicidae; genus Aedes; species Aedes albopictus. The sequence goes on along the minus strand of NC_085138.1, from coordinate 94,437,685 downwards.
AAATTGCTTCTAAACGCAAGCAAATAACGATAAATCACGACACGAAGTTTCTCCAATTATCTATACTAAGTATTCCTAGGTACCCAATTTCCCATTAAAAAAAATACATTTTCCAAATTTGAACAGAGCTTTCTAACTGCTTGAAAGCCTTAACCTTCCGTTAATCGCGCTGTTGTACTTTGTACAACACATGAGTATTATCGACTATTACTTTGAAACCATCTTTTCTATCGATGTCAACCCCATATGTATTCTACAGGAATGTAATATTATAAGACCTTTTTTTGAAAACAGTATAACTCCTTATAATGCGGAAAATTGAAAATCGCAATATGAAGAACGTACTATATTTATGATAAGATAGACAGTTGAATGTGAATTAGTGTATTTCAAAATCTAAATGATCTAGAAATATGGTGTCTTCGGCAAAGTTACTTGGGATATCAAGGGCCTTCGCGAGGTGATCTGAGAAATTCAGATTTCAACCGATAGGCGGCGCTAGTGAGCATGTCATTTTTATATCCCATATAACTCAGGATCCTGAGTACTTAGAAAGATGGTGTCTTCGGCAAAGTTGTTTGGTTAGTTAAACACTATCTGATGGAGAGCCGTTTGGTTTGAAACTCCACATCTAGGTGGCGCTAGTGGGCATTGAAATTTTATAACTCATATATCTCAGGACCCTGATAACTTAGAAAGATGGTGTCTTCTGCAAAGTTGTTTAGTAGATCAAACACTAACTGATGTAGAGCCGTATGATTTGAAACTCCACATCTAGGTGGCGCTAGTGGGTATTCAAATTTTATAACTCATATGTCTCAGGACCCTGATTACTTAGAAAGGTGGTGTCTTCTGAAAAGTTGTTTAGTAGATCAAACACTAACTGATGAAGACAAATATGACTTGCAATTTCACATCCAGGTGAGCATTTCCATTTTATACCTCATACACTACCAGTCATAGACGCCAACTTAGGGGGGCAAGCATAGGTTTGCCCCCCCAATAATTGAGGATTTTTTTAATTTTCCCATACAAAAAATCAGAAAAAAACAGGCTTTGCCCCCCCAATAATTTGACCAAGTTGGCGCGTCTGCTACCAGTCATGAGTACGGACTCACAAAAAGTATTGCAACAATATTGCATCACACTGACTCACCTCAATATCTCTAAAACCAGAACACTTACAAAAATACCGCCTTCAGTAAAGTTATTGCTTTTGAGCTTCTGAATAACTTTGCTGAAGACAGCATCTTTGTAAGTCCTCAGGTTTTGGAGGTGAGTCAGGGTGATGCAATATTGTTGCAATACTTTTTGTGAGTCCGTACTTTTGACGGGTAGTGTATATCTCAAGATCCTGATTACTTAGAAAGATGATGTCTTCGACATTGTTATTTGATGGATAAAGGATGGATGTACTTATCCCGTGACATTGACAACCTTAAGATAGAGTATATTGAAATACGACGGTCAGATATTGAATATTTTACTAAACGCTTTAACTTCATGTAAAATTAATCGATCTAGTGCAAATTTAAACAAATTATAATCAACTAGTTGTGTAATTTTCAAATTTTGAAAACTTTCGGAAGTATACAAATTTACAGCTTGTTGATTTTTTTCTAGATGAATAATAACACGTTCATGCTTTTGCAAATTTACAACTAGCGTCTTCTGGTGGCAGAAGCACGAATCAAATGGTCAATCAACTGAAAGCCCTTGATCGGTAAACCAACCTTGCCAAAGATATCAACTTCCCAGGGAATCAGACTCGGAGATATAAAAGATATAAAATTTACATACTCAATAACACCACTTACTGGCGAAATATTGATTTCAACGACCATCAACCAAATGCACTTAACCTATTTGACAACTTTGCCGAAACCACCATCGCTCTTCTAGTAACCAGGATCCTGAGAACTATTGCATATACATTTTTATGTTCACTAGCGTCATCTAGTGGTGAAATTACAATTCAAACGGACAACTATCTGTAAGTTTTCGATCTTTTAGAAGGTCGGCACGAGAGGTAACTTTTCCTCCATTTGGTCTTTGATCTACCAAACAACTTTGCCGAAGACACCATCTTTATGAGTAAAGTGGAGCTTCGTGGCCGTTCGGTTAGCGTTACCAAGCGTGTAACCGCACCATGCCATCCACTGGTGCATGTAATGTATGTCGTGTCCATGGTCTAGTGTTAAGTTCTGTTCAGTCTGTACAGCCTCTGGCTGAAGACGGTGTCCCGTGCCTTTTTAATCGGGATCCTGAGCTACATGAGATTAAAAATTTACATGCTCACTAGCGCCTCCTAGTGGTGGCATATGAAATCAAACTGTCACTTTTCTATAAGCCCTTGATATACCAAACATCTTTGCCGAAGACACTACCTCTCTAAGGAATAAGGGTCCAGAGATACATTCTATATGATATTGACGTGCTCACTAGCGCCGCCAAGTGATGAAATTTCAAATTAAACTGCGAATCATCCGTAAGTCCTTGACCTACCAAACAACTTTGTCAAAGACACTATCTTTCTAAGTAATCAGGATCCCGAGATACATAGGATATAAAGTTTATTTGCTCACTAGCGTCGCCTAGTGGTGGAATTTCCAATTAAACGGCAAATAATCGGTTAGCCGTTGACTTGCCAAACAACTTTGCCGAAGACACCATCTTTCTAAGACATCAGGATCCTGAGATATAAGATATAACATGATATTGCTCACTAGCGCCGCCTAGTGGACGTATTACGAATCAACTTTGTCAGCATCAAGTAGCCCATGAAATTAACAACAACTTTGCCAAAGACAGTCCTCCTCTAAACAATCAGGATCCTTAGATATTTCAGAATGTATGGGTGTTGTACAAAGTACAACGCGCGACTGCTCGCGTTACAAAAATTGGCGCGAGTACTGAAAGGTTAATAGTAGTTTACGCAACAAGGTGCAGAATGACGATTTTTACAGCACGAGTCGTACATTTATCCAACGAGGCTTGCCGAGTTGGATAATTACGACAAGTGCTGTAAAAATCGAGTTCTGCACCGAGTTGCGTACAACGTTTTTTGCAAGTTCATAAATTACCGCTTGAGGAAAGTTTCAAACAAAACTTTTTCATCAAACTGCATACTGATGCTCATAGCCAAGTTTAAGAAAATCTGATCATAGCAAGTTATACTGTGCAGTTGTCACCATTTTTCAAAACTGCATCCAGAAAGCATCAAGAAGTTTGTCATAACTGAAAACAGTGCTGTAATGGTTCATTACGCAACGCAAATCAGTGCTGTAATGAACCATTACAGCACTGTTAATTTGGTATGGAAAAGTAGGCGTTTTCCTGTCAGATATGCGTGAGGTAAAACAGCCTATTACGATGAGAAATTGCAAAATAGTTATTTATGTGACGAGTTGCAAAAAGTTGATTTTTTCAGCACGAGTCGTACTTTTATCCAACGAGGCTTGCCGAGTTGGATAAATACGAAGAGTGCTGAAAAAATCGAGTTTTGCAACGAGTAGCATACAAAATTTTATGCAATGATTTTTTCATTATACAACTCATTTGAGTTGCATAATGTTCATAATGCAACTCAAATGAGTTGCATAATGAACATTATGCAACTATTTTTCATTATGCAACTCATTTCAGTTGCATAATGAACCAGTTCGGAAAAATTGACCATTATGATACCGAAATGAGTTAAATAAAATAAAAATTATGATACTGAATTCTAAAAAGTTTTTTTATGAAAAAACTTGCCAAACAAACTTTTGCTATATCTGCGCAGTTTTTAGAGATATGTGCCATTATTTATTTATGATTCCTTAAAATCAGTTTATTCGTTGTACCTACACTGAAATAAATTTTGTTGTGGGAACTACAGATTCCATAGTAAAATTAATAACCGTACCTATGGTTTTCAACCAGAGTTGATGTACACGTGCTGTAGTCCCATGTACGGGAGCCACATTGCAAGCGAGCTCCCAGGAGCACTAAGGATCCGAGGTAGACAAATTCCTCCACCACCTCGAAAGTATCCCCGTCTATCGTACATTACTACCAAGACGGATCCGGTCGTGCTCGGTTTCGCCTACCAGCATGTAGGGGCATCTGGGGTAATACGCACTGTCGAGGCAAAACGCACCCCCTATGTTTTTCAGGAATTATCGGTTTTAGAGCTTTGAAACCTTATCAGTCTAATAGAACGTCTTAATAAATGAGCATCTGGAAAATTTTACATATCTGCGTTACGTAATTAGTGAGAAAAATGAATAAAATTGAAAAGCACGATTCTGATGTAATTTTCCCGATCATTTGTCGAATGATTTGATGGTGAAAATCGACCAAACATCTAATGCTGTTGTGTTTATTCAGTTCATTGAGGGCAATGCTAAGCATAGGAAAAATAACGTAAACAGCAATCTACGTAAATTATATGTTTTAAACTATTTTATTTTTTGCTATTGATTGGGGCAATATGCACTCCATTGGTTGGGGCAAAACGCACCTATAGAAAACAAGCTGTAATCATATCTATGAGTGTTCTGTAAGTAATCGCAAACAAAATTGAGCTATTGTTTGTCTTAAAACCTTATAAAACATGCATTTTGTCTAAGAAGTAAAAAGATTGCTAAAGTCGACGGTGCATCTTGCCTCAATGTTGTGGTGCGTCTTGCCCCTTTGTTTGAGTGCATCCTGCCCCATTGTTGTAGTGCATTTTACCCCGAGCAAGGGTGCATACTGCCCCGCATAAACATACGAAGCCGTAATGTTAGTCTTTACAAAAAACGTTATTTTCAAGAGCTGAACTGTATTAAGGCTGAAATTTTGTTTGGTTTCTCTTAGAATGTAAGTATATGCAATGAATGCATGCATTAAACCAATAAATTATTGCCTTTTTATATGCATTTGGACGCATCTTCCTTAAGTGGTGCGTATTACCCCAGAATCCCCTACTTTGTTTCTGAGGCATTAACCACCAGTCCGACCTTTGCTGCTTCGCGTTTCAGGCGGGTGTACAGCTCTCCCACCGTTCCAAATGTTCTGGCGATAATGTCCATGTCATCCGCAAAGCACACAAATTGATCAAGGATGGAAATCTAGTGATCATGATAAGATCCCGAATGTGTCGCGGTTGAAGCATACGCGCGATCATAGCAACAACGATAGAACGTTGTCGTCAACAAACCACGCTCCGCAAAAATTGAATCGCGAGGCATGTGCGGCCATGATGCGATCGTTATCATAAAGTCGAAATGATAAATACCGAAAATCATTCGCTTTTTGTGCATTATTGTTGTTCTAATATCAAGATATGCCAATGAAACTCTAGAGCGTCGTCGGACCATCCAACAAGCAGTGACGGTGGCAAAAATCCTCAATTGTGAAATAGACTGCCCAACCCTCCTTGCACAGCTGCCGTTTCCTACTAGGATTCAACGTTGGACTCTTGACCGTATGCTTGCGATACCATTTCACCGTTCACAGTTTGGCTTCTATGAACCTCTTTCCGCTATGGTAAGAGCTTTTAACGACGTGGCAAATCTCTTTGAATTCGGGATTTCTTCAGTAGAATTCAGACGGAAAATTATTGTTTCAGCACGTCCTGTAAATGTCAATTAGTTTAGTATACATTCATTAAAACCTAAGTCAGAAGGATTAAATAAAATAACAATAATAATAATAATATTGAATGTATTGTTTTTAATCATAAGTTCTGTTTATTGGTCCATAAGTGGTTTAAATCGTAATGAATAAAATTTATCGCGCCTTGTTACCTACTGCAGGAGCAAAGGCAATCTTGGATTGTTCGTATCCTGTTTCATTTGTCACAAGAAGTGATTTTCTTCCACCCTTGAAATTGACCGGATTTTGTGAAAATCGTTCCCCGGCTGTTGAGCCCGGCTCGTCGCATCACACCTTCCAGAGTGATGTTGAAGAGTAGGCATGAGAGTCCATCACCTTGTCGCAGTCCCCGGCGAGATTCGAATGAACTGGATAGTTCACCCGAAACCCTTACGTTGCACACCGTCCATCGTTGCTTTAATAGGCTTTAATCAGTCTAGTCAGCTTCCCAGGAAAGCCGTTTTCGTCCATGATTCTCCATAGCTCTGCGCGGTCGATACTGTCGTATGCCGCTTTGAAGTCGATGAACAGGTGATGCGTTGGGACTTGGTATTCACGGCATTTCTGGAGGATTTGCCGTACGGTAAAGATCTGGTCCGTTGTCGACCGGCCGTCGATGAAGCCGGTTTGATAACTTCCTACGACCTCATTCGTTTTAGGTGACAGACGACGGAAGATGATCTGGGATAGCACTTTGTTGGCAGCATTCAAAATAGTGATCGCCCTGAACTTCTCACATTCCAAACGGTCGCCTTTCTTGTGAATGGGGCAGGTAGGAACTTGTGAGGAACAGAGCTATGTTGGACGCTCTTCTTATCGACTCACCGTTTTGCAGCCCGACTCGTAGAGCTTGATAACGCGTTAAATGGTTAACATTTCTTTCACGACGATACCTGCACTCAAAGTGTTTAAGTTTGATAAAAATAAGAATAAAAAATCGGCCAGAGAAGTATACGAGAAAACCCTGACATCTTTTTTTTTCAGATTTTTTTTCATACATCTGCATATAAAAACGTGGGTACAATGTTGGCCAGGACAACTACTTTCAATTCAATAATTCATGCCAAACATTTCTATAGGTCCTAAGTGCAGATGAGAAGCTCTCTTTAAGTCTCCTCTATTTCTATTATAACGTGATTGTATTTATAAATTTTGATTTACTTCTTGCGTCGAAAGGTAGATTAAACAAGCTTTTTCCAATCTACACATCACACATTGTCAAAATGTCCACTGTGACATCGTAATAATTTAAAGAGAATCGGAACAAAGAGAGCCTTTTTTTGCAGATTGGACCTTTAGATATAGTTGGTTTAGAACGCCAGAAAATGTTATAGAAGAGCTGATATTTTTTTCAAATTTGAGTAGTTGTTTAATCGATTATTTAAGAATAAATGGGCATCCCCACCATTAGAATAGCCCGATCTTTTTCATATTTGGATCACTGATTCACAGCTAGTTTATCAACTTACAGTACAAATTTGAGAATATTTGATGCACTTTTCGGAAAATTACAGCTAGTTGAACATTTTTGAACAGTGGAAATTTTGCCTGTCCCGATCATTTTGTCTATCTCCTGTATTATATGCACATCTGTAATTTTCATGGGGTCCCATTCCTAGCTACACCACTGTTTCATACACACTCTAATGAAATAGCAAACATTATTATATCTATTGTCCTAATGATTCCCAGCTGTCAACGAAAAATAGTTGATTTTATTAGTTGATTAGTTGATACTCCAAGCAATGTATCATGTAGGGTCTGAGTACCCAGCTTCATTCTATGCCCCTATGTTCATCCTATTTCAAAAACAGACGATTTAGGCTCCCATTGTGTCCGTTCTATTTGTTATCATACATGTTCATTTCTAACAAAAATACAAAAATGAAAAACAAAACATAAAGTGCATTATAAGCTTCATTTTAGATAGGATGGAAATGGGAACGCTATGCTTAAGTTGAGTTTCGTTCTCCTATTTGTATGCACACTGTACACATCGTGTATCATGTATTGAACATGTGCCACTAAATACACCGGTGTTGTGTGACACAATTCGGAATCAACAAAATCCATGGAAACCAGTATTTAGATACGGAGCCCAGTCCTGCGCAAACGCATCTCGGAATTGAGCTTGTACGCTCATAATGAACTTCTGAAAACAAGGAGAGAAATGCTACCAGAAGCAAAAGTAAAAGCACGTCGCCTGGTCGGGATTGAGTTGTTTTTCTCGTGACAGAAAATTTTGCTCACACATGCTGGCTGTATAGGAGGACGGTGCGTCTTTCTAACTTTTGATTAAAAATAAAAACTGAAAGAGATATAGAGTAACCCGGAGTAATACGCACCCCCGTGGCAAAACGCCCTCACGCTATTTCTTTGTATAAGTGAAGTTTCGTCCGATGTAAGCAAACTAGACGTAAAATTGAGCCAGACAAGCCCAAGAAAGACAAGAATATATAAATGAAAAGCGTGAAAACGATGATTTCCCACATTTGGAAAGATTGTCTAATTTGAAGCACACGCAATTTAAGCGATTGCGTGCTGATTAGGGGAAAGAGGGGCATCACACCCCGGCTGAGCATTTGTGGTCATAAACCTCAAATGATGCCTATTCTGCCTTGGAGAGCAGTTCACTCCATCACCTAAGAGATTTCAACTTTTGGCCCGCGTGTTCACAAAATTTCCCAAAAAAGTGCTACTTTTTAGGTGCCGGAAAACTGCAGGAGGCAAAACGCTTTTTTGGGTGAGGAAAAACGCCCGCTGGCATTTCCCGCTTTAAAGGCAATTGCCTTGTTGTAAAATACCAAGGGGCTCCATGGAACTCTTCCCAGCAGCAAATGAAGGAATAAGAGGCGCGTGGTAGGTTCATGAGTTGTTTCCATATAATCACCGCGCAATGTCTTATATTCCGGAATCATTCCAAATGTGGAAAATCGTCGTTTTTCACGCTTTACTTTCGACAATAGCAGCCGTTCTTGGGCTTAACCTGCTCAGTTTGAGTTCTAGTTTGCTTGCATCTAACGAAAACCTCCATAATATGATGAAATCGCGTGAAAGCGTTTTGCCCCCGGAGCGCGTTATGCCCGCGGTTTCCCTATATGGAATCAACCCATTAACTATCATCCGCCTCTTACACCTTCCATTTGCTGCCGTAAATACCTAAGATGGAGACGCCTGGAATTCAAAGCGGGTAATGCCAGAGGCCGTTTTGCCCCACCTCAAGTTGCATTTTGCCCACAACAGTTTTTCAGCACACACAACGTAACACTTTTTCAAATTGTTAATTTGATCCGGTAAAATTTATATCACGCGGACCAAAAGTTGGCGTCTCTTAGTGAAAAAAGTAAATTGACTTTCAAAACGCAAGTCACCCATAAAATCATATTAAGCTTAGTTATAGGGCCACGTTTGCTTAGGGGGTGCGTATTACCCCACCTTCCCCTATTGTCCATAATGCTTTTTCCACATGCACTGTGGTAACATGTATTTGTAGGGTCCACTTCCGGAAGCAACTCTCGCAACGGCAAACTCCAGCTCTCCAGTTCAGAAGCTTTCTCCGGTCGTTCGGATTCACCAGACTTCCCACAGGTTCGCTGTCCGTCGTCCGCCGACGCTCCACTTTATCGCAACTGTCACCCTACACGCTCATTTGTAACTGCTCAATTCGCACCATCTACACACTCAATGTAAACATAGAGAGTGCATGCCAGTACAAACCTTACACCCCCATCTTTCTTTAAAAAATGTTATGAACCTGACATCTGAACAATCTCTCTTTATGTAACACTAAAACTACAAGCTCCCTTGAATTCAGCAAATTTAACCCATGCTCTGAAATGCAATACCAGCCTTATTATCACTCAGCACTCATCATTTACGCTATGCAACGCAATACTTGAAAACAACGCTAAAACACCAACACAATAAACGGACCGTAATGTAGACGGTTCAACAATACCGCATACTGTTCGAATTGTACCCCGAATGGGTGGTTAAGCAAATCGTATGGTTATCGTTTATGCGGGAACAATCCACAATGCCTCCGCTGGACTTTGGCCTGCCCAGTAGCAACATTCCATAAGCAATCTAACATCAAGGACCTTCCCGCCTGCTATTGGACGAACTTGCACATTGTGGAAAACTCATTGATATATCACATCCAGGAAATCTCGAATACCTTACGATCGAGACGGGAATCCAACCGAGCAGGAGAAAATAGCAGAAGAATACCAAACTCAGGTATGGAAAACCGAATTACCTACAACCTGAATGAGGTATTAATAAGCCCTGCATAAGAGTTAAAATACCTAAAATAGTAACTGATGTGTATTCTGTGCATAACACGTAAATAATGACATCAGGTATGGCAATACCTAAATAATAATCGGCGATTTTTCCATACAAACAGTGATTTTTCCATAATTGAATAATACCTCAAGCAGTCCTCAACACCAAACCAATAACTCGTTGAGGTATTATATCAATACCAACACAATACCTAAATGATTTATTTTCCCCACCGGGATAACCGACCAATACCTTGTCTTGGTATGATACCTCACTTTGGTATGCTGCAGTTATGTGTCAGTTATTTGTTCGTGCTCGGGCAACTCAGCTTCTCTGTGTTAAGTGCCCCACACAATGCATACGTTTGCGTGTGCGTGACAGTAGTTTGACACATTTCCCATGAGGAAACTGTCAAAAGAACGCAAACCTCGACGGAACGGACGCTATGTGTTCCAGGCTTTAGAAATTGCAAGCCCTATCCATTAGACCAGTGTTGCTCAAACTGCGGCCCGCGGCTTAGACGCTAAATTTCAATTTAGCCCGAGGTATGCTTCAGCCCAAGCACCACTGCATTTGACTAACTGGAGATCCAACATCTGTCAAATACGAAAACACATCCGCGAAACCAGAAACAATTATCCATAACCTTCCCCTCCTTAATTATCAAACCCCGTCACACAAATTATCAGAACAATCCACAAAACAAGACTTTGTGTTCAGCAGCTACCATCAATCTTCTTGCATTTTTTTTTTTGCTTGCCGGCCCACATGCTCCCCAACATCAACGTGATGTGACGTGGCTCAACTATTTCGAATAACATCCCCTTGGCTTTTCAAACCTTTTCCAATTCTAATTCCAACCTTTTATCAATGAACAACAGTCAATAGCTTTGTCAATTGTTTCACATGATGTTCACTTTTCCATAACAAGGAAATAATTTAGTCAAAGTTCAATAGAATTCTATTAGCCGCACTGCACCGATGCGTCAAGCAAGTGAATGAATGAATATAAAAAATGTATATGAGAGAAACTAGACAAAGTATACTTATAAGACAACTTTTAACTCTTCAACCAGTTGATTTTTCCCATTGGTGCAGAGGTAAATCCAAACAAAAACATACCTTAAGGATTTGTTTACCTCTCAAAAATCTCAGTTTTCATGGCACAACACATCTTGGCCATCCACAATGAACCCAAAACTTGAAGTCACTATTTTCTGTCTGTGCCTTATACTCATTTGGTTTGATAGGAGCCACGTGTGTCACTCTCTGAACTTATGCTTCATTTGAACTACTCACTGCTTTTCATAATATTGCTGACCCCTTCGGTCAACCGTGTAAGATATATTATTCATAGACGTCAACTCTTTTCAACACTAGATACAGTGGACGTTTGATAACTGCAACATGATTACGTTTCACTTACCAAATGAAATTTGATAACTGCAATAACTGACAGACGTCACATAGCTGTTAGTTGCTGCAGACGAAAAACATCGCATAGCAACAAAAGTGCATGCGAAAAGCATCGCATTGCTGTTGACATTTCATTTTGACGAATAGCGGTGCGATAACTGCAAAATTGTTGCACTTAACGGACTTGCAGATAAAGCGTTTGCACCGAGCGAACGTCTACTGTATTTTATTTTTCAGCCAACTTCTCAAATGCGCAATTCAATGACGCACAAAGTCCAACCAAAATTTTCTCGTTCCAATACCAACCATCCGCGTACAGATAGCTAGCCAACCTTCAACAACCAAGTTTCAACAACCCTTGGTATAATCAACAATCCATTCTTGAATCCAGCATCCAAGTCAGTAAACAAAACATGTCTCGCTTTCCCTTCCACTCCATGCACAAACCATCAAACATCACACGTTCGCTTGGTGTGACAACTGTTGCATCAAATCCATCGAACTACGAAAACCCTGTTCTCCTCTTCCATGACAGAATCAATGGATCAATGAAAGCAAACTTTTCTAGTGTTCACCGCACAAAGGCGCCAGCGTAAATGGGCATTAACATTGTGACAGCAGTGGAGTTACGTCAAACACACAAGGCTACAGTGGCACTTTCTGTTCGCTTCATAGCAGCCGTTTTAGTTATTTTAGTGATCCATTATATACATGTATTACCCTTTACAAGTACTTTCAAACCATGGAATACAATAATTCATGCCCGCACGTCTCTCGCAAGAACTATCAGGCGATAATACGATTTACTTCTAGTCTCTCGAAAGTCTCAAGTGCAACTTGGAATCTCTAAGTCAGACCAATCTTCTTAGAGGCATCCTCAAACCATGGGAACACTACACTGCCTTCAAACACAACATGCAAGGTATCGCCCCTCCATCATCCAGCCAATTATCACACTGTTCCCAATTAATGGATCCACTTATATACCCAGGTTTTCTTCCTGAAGGAAGGAGCTTCTAAAGCAAATTATTTTATTGTCATGCGCCCCCAGCCATGGAAATGTTACCATGTTGTGGTTACAGGAACTGTCAAAACCACTACCAACTACTATTGTGTATTCAACGCACCCTTAAGTCATGACAACACAACACCTCGATGTCATCTGATTGCAGGAATTTACGGATCCTTTTCCGGGCGCCCCCAAGCCGCAGACAGACGTTCTAGCTCGAACAAAATTATTCAAGTTTTCTATATAAATTTTCACTAGCGACACCTAGGCAACCGAATGCCACAGTGCAGTTGACAGTTTGAGAAACCACGTGCTTCCAGCCGCTTACTTACCACCCAATTCACCACCCACCGAGAAATAAAATCAAAACAAACACTGTCAAAATCATTCCTACATTTGCGTCACATTCACAAAGATTTTCCAATGCCAGTGAAGTTCATCCAAATGCAGTTCTATTCAAGCAAATCTATGTGATATAAAAGTTATAATGTGTAAAATAGTTTACAAGAGTCCTGCGCTAATTTGTGCAAAAGATTTTAGACATTAAATAAAAGTCATTTACTCTGCACAAATTATGTGGAAATATTATTAGATTGCAACACGTGCGATCTTTTCCCGCCATCCGGCTGGAAGACGACCGTGGTGACAGTTGTTGGTCGCAACGCCCATGTGAGGCAGCGATTGAATATGAACGTCGCTAACGCCATCTGTTCGCTGATTGCCACTTGGCAATTTGTGGCGGCCATGTTTTTTACACAAGCTGCTGAGTCAAACTTGAACGTCTGTCTGCGTCCAAGCCATGGAATCACTACCTTGCTCCCAAGCACCTTTGCAGAGACTTTCAAGGTTAATCATTCTCTTTGATCGGCAACCCGCAACGATCAAATGTTCCTTTCGACCGGCAACCCGCAACGGCCTCGATTATAACCGGCACCCACAACGGTTAAATTCCTTTCGACCGGCACCCGCCACGGTCTCAATTGTCCTTTCAACCGGCACCCGCAACGGTTGAATTTCCTTCGACCGGCACCCGCCACGGTCTCATGTGTTCCTTTAACCGGCACCCGCCACGGTTAAAATTTTCTTCAACCGGCAACCCGCCACGGTTGAAAAAAAAAGTTCAGGTAAATACCGATTGTACCACGCACATTCACACTTCTCCACTGAAAATATCATACAAGCACGCTCTCTCAATGAGCTGTCCAAAATTATTAATCAACACGTGCATGTACAAAACACTGTGTCATCAATTCCGTGCAAATAATTACACTTCCTCTTTTAATTTCACCTGCCGAATTGTTGCACCGTTTCTCCCATCATCATAACACCAACCAACCTGCCAGCAATCCATTTGAAAACAAACACGTTCAAAGGGTCAAAAAACATTCACCGTTTACGAGGTCTTCCATCCCATCCTCGTCGCCAATTGTAGGGTCCACTTCCGGAAGCAACTCTCGCAACGGCAAACTCCAGCTCTCCAGTTCAGAAGCTTTCTCCGGTCGTTCGGATTCACCAGACTTCCCACAGGTTCGCTGTCCGTCGTCCGCCGACGCTCCACTTTATCGCAACTGTCACCCTACACGCTCATTCGTAACTGCTCAATTCGCACCATCTACACACTCAATGTAAACATAGAGAGTGCATGCCAGTACAAACCCTACAGTATTATCATTGGTTGAAGTTATGGAATCTTTATTATTGAGAGCAAATTATACTTGAATACATCCCTGGAGATGATTAATACTTTCAAAACATAATCAGGGGCCGTTCATAAACCACGTATACTTTTTGAGGGGAGGGGGGTCTGGCCAAAGTCTACGCTCCATACAAATTTTAAAATTGTCGTATGAACAAAAGTCTACGAGGAGGGAGGGGGGGGGGGTTCTGAGATGGCCAAGTTTTGGTCTACGTGGTTTATGAACAGCCCCTCATCAAATAACAAACGACCACCAACCCAAAACAGAGAGCACGAAAGCTCGCTCACCGCTCTCACTTCATGCGAATCACTTTATCACGCGAGAGAAACCCGAGAGGATCCGCCGCTGGTTGCTCCTATCACGTTCGCAACCGAGATGAGCTCATCCAGCATCCTTTCGTGTCCACCTTCTATCATATAAAACCAAACTCCCGAGCATCAAACGCGCCAGTTTCGTTCACGGGTGGAAGCTTTCCTCATACGCTTCTTTACACCAAGCCTAGCGAGCTCTCCGTTCAGAGCCCCCGGTTCGCGAGCCCCGGACTTGGCCGACCACAAACAGAACCAGAAAGGATTATTTTTTCAAGCAAATTTTCCACCCGTCGTCATCGCCAGCATTTCCTTTCGTTTGCAAGGGGTGCAATTTCACTATCGTTAGACCCGGAGGGTGAAAAGTCGAGCCAGTCGTCGTCGCCATGGAGGATTAAGTGCAAATTTGCAGTTTTGTTTGATTGGAAAATTGAGCTGTGAATGCGGAAAGTGCGTCGGGTGTGAAATTGTGGCTGTGCGAAGTGGGCTCACGGGAACCAGGGAAATGGATGCAGAACGTAAAGTTGCGCTGTGGGGAAAATAATTTTCCTGGTGGACGAGTGAAGTGTGAGGAGGATAATTGAGACGCCGTCAGCCGGGAGCAAAATGTGTATCGCATAGTGGATAGTGGCGAGAAGAAGTAAAAAAAGTGTCATTCAATTTAAAGTGACCAAAAAGTTGGAAGCGGAAGTCATTTTCTCGGAAGTAATTAGGGACAGTGCTGGGTTGTGCCGAATATCTGAGGACTGCCAATTAAAGGAAGAACCATTTTTATTCTGGATTACAAGGAGCTGCCATTCTACAGTAAGCATGATAAAATATTTTATATTTGAAGAGTTTTTGGAGAATATTTCAAAATTGAGGGGGTTAAAAGCAAAGGGGTGTAAGTGACCAAAACCCACGTTTGAGTAATGAAGCTCAAAATTTGTCATCTATTTTTCATCCCATACAAATTTTAGGGAGTTTTAAAATCAACCCAATTTTCTCCTATTTATTGTATATTTTTTAATCATAATCTTAAAAAAGTTTTTTTTGAAAATATTTTTTTTATCTTCTCGGCTCAAAATCGACAAGAAGGTCACTTACATTTATTTTGCATGTATATCCCTCAAAAAGATGAACATATGAAGGAAATTATGTATTTTCGGTAGTTTTGTTCGCATTCATGGTTTTTTAAACCTGTTTAACTCAGAGTTGGTCTCAAATCCTTTCCAACCAAACTGAAATATAGGACCAAGTTTAAGGAAATTTGGCCGCCAAAATCTCTTCATGACGAAAAGAAAAACCTGCCAATAATATCCAAAGCCAAACTAATTGAAATTTATTAAAAACTGAAAGTTTGAAACCTAACTAAGCCGGTTGATAAGAACGAAAAGATGCAAAATATAGTTCATATAGGGGCCCCAAACCCATCTTCAGCCTAGTGCTCTCATTTTCATCATATCGAAAACAAAGCCAGTAAGCATGATTGCCACCAAAAAGCTAGTTTTTAGGACACATTTTGTTTGCAAGAATTTTAATATTTTTTGCTCAATTTCTATAACAATGACGTCAAAGAGGCAAATATTTAATCACAAAACATTAGGGAATATGATGCCGTTGAAAAATATTCAGCTTATTACGTATTATAGAGTGTTCCAGAGCCGTAGCGTGGTCATGGCACCCTTGGCAAGCATCCAGGTTAGCGCACCACTACAATTAGACATTGTTAATTTGATAAGTTTGTAGTTATTCCTTTTTTCACAGTTTCTTTAAAAGTTGTATTTTGATGTTTCGAAGAAACAAATTTTCTTCGATTTTATAAGTAAAAAGAAAATCGGGTTAAGTACTGTTCCTTTGAACTCCACTAAGAATTTGCATCCTTTGATAGATACGTATTTCGACCTCAACTGTAAGGTCGTCTTCAGTGTCAATGAGTCGAGTCAAGTACAAGACACTGAAGACGACCTTACAGTTGAGATCGAAATACGTATCTGTCAAAGGATGCAAATTCTTAGTAGAGTTCAAAAGAGCAGTACTTAACCCGATTTTCTTTTTACTTACAGATATTCCCCTAACAAGCCCAGGTTAATCATCATCATTAGATTTTGTGTTAATATTTTATTGAATCATTCAAAAATTATCCAAAACCTGTTTCTCTTATACTAGTATAAGTACGATTTGCATTTCAAGAATCTCACTAAGAGTAGCACAATAATTGGAAATAACTTTTCAGATTCATAACATAAATTATGCATAATTTTCTTCAGGAAATCTTGCAGTATTTTTTTTATTTTTGCTTGTTTTGTACTTATTTGATTCTCACGGGTTTTAGGGAATCCTCGAACGAACTATTTAAAAAAATTGTGGCAATAATTAAGATTATTGGTTTTAGGGAGTATCCATAAATGACGTAGCATTTTTTACCGATTTTTTACTTCCCCCTCCCCCATAGTAGCGTATCCCATACCTAATACATGGCTCGTCACACAGTTCCAGACTCCCCCTCTCCCCTAAAAAGCTACGTCTTTCATGGACGCTCTCTTACCAGAATTTTCCAATAAATTTACCAAAGGTTTCTTCTATAGTTTAATCAAAATATTTTTCTGAAGATCTGCAAGAAAACTTTTAGTAATCATAAGACGAACCATGGACATAGAAGAATACCAGGAGGAATTCCTGAAGGAATCTACATAAGTTTTTGTTGAAATCTCTGGAAGAATTCCTGTTGGAATCTGTGGATAATATTATTGAAGAATCTCTGGAGGAAGTTCGACAAAAATATCCAGAGGAGTACTTGATGAACATCCTGGAGAAATTTCCGCAAGAATTTTCAGTGGAATCTCTGGAGTAATTCTTGCAGGAATTTATGATCTAGTTTTTGGAACAGTTTGTGAAGAATGCCTGTAAGAATTTGTAAAGAACCACCGGAAGAATTTCTGAAAGAATACTTGGAAGAATTTTTGAAGGACTGCCTGGAAAAATTTCATATACAATCTTTTGGGGATTTAGGAAAAAAAACCTTTAGAAATATTTTGAATGGAATCAAAGCGATTGGTATTACCGAAAATTTGCACTTTGAGTGAGTCGTTTTCGAGCATCTACCTCTACGTAGTTATCCGTCGTATCAAACAGAATGCGAACGACGCGTTTGATCGCCTTCCAGGTAGCAATTGTGCTTGTATGATAGGCATACAGTTTCAAACAATAAACAAATCGCTTTCGCTCTTTGTACATATGTACAACAGAGATGGTTATATTTGTGGTTTAGGGGAAGATGATATAGATCAGGGGTTCTCAAACTTTTCGTGCTTGCGACCCACTTTTGGTTGTAATAGAATTTGGCGACCCACCAGTAGGAATTTCCATAATATTAGTAAAGATAGAAACATTTTAAATTGATTTTCAAAAACATGAATTCTATCGCTTTGTAAAGTAAATTTGGTTGTAAAAAAACAATTAAAGGTTGTAATTAGCTGAAACTTTCAGCGCTCTTCTGGTTCACTAAAAAAATCAAATGTCCAAGCAACCAGTTTTAGTTAACTTCCCATTCTTAGAATTTTGGATAAGTTGACAAGTTTTGTTATACAAACTCAATCACTCTGGGTCCTATTTCCTTCTACAGAACTCCATTTATTAATAGATTCATAAGTTTTTGCCTTTCTCGTACACCAAGGTGTACCGAAAGGCTATATGTTCACTCCAAAAATGAAAATTTGATAGAGCCTCCGGAGGGGTCAAGTCTTATATACCAATCGACTCAGCTCGACGAATTGAGGTGATGTCTGTGTGTGTGTATGTGTGTGTGTGTATGTGTGTATGTGTGTATGTGTACAAAAAAACTCACATCACTTTTTGGCAGTAAACCTCAACCGATTTTAATGACCGACGGTTCATTCGACGCGGAATCTGGTCCCATTGTTTCCTATTGAAAATGGTTCGGATCGGTCCAGCCGTTCCGGAGTTATGGCCATTTAGGTGTTCCGGACCGGTACCCCAGGAAGGGGCCAGATATGAAAATGCATTTAACACATGCATGCGACACATCAAACCACGGGATTTTCGATAACCTGATGAACGGTAAGCAGGAAAATAGTCGCAGACCATATCTGAACCAGTAGTGTTCCGGAACCGGTTCCGGGTGTCCAGCCGGAAGTGGCCAAACATAAAAGTGGACTAAACCCATGCATGCGACATATCAAACTGCGGCTTTTTCGATAACCTGCTGAACAATAAGCAGCAAAATAGTTTCAGACTATATCTGAACCGGTAATGTTCCGGTAAGAGTAAGTACGGTAAGTGGGAAAATAGTTCCACACTATATCTGAACCGGTTGTGTTCCGGAATCGGGCCTAAGTGTCCCACCGGAAGTGGCCAATTGAAAAACTGAACCAAACCCAGGCATGCGGCACATCAAATAGCGAGTTTTTAGATAATCAGGTGAATGTTTAGCAGGAAAATAGTTTCAGACCATATCTGAACCGATTGTGTTCCAGAACCGGTTCCAGGGGTCCCGCCGGAAGTGGCACATTAAGAAAGTGAACCAAACCCATGCATGTGACACATCAAATAGCGGCTTTTTCGATAACCAGATGAACGGTAAAGAGCTGTTTGCAGTTCGGAAGGTATTTCTCACCCTATCTTAATGCATGGGAAATTCCTTGCCTGAATCACTCAAGAAATCGTTTTTCTTCGATTGCAGTACGCAGTTGAGAAGAAATGACAGTTCCAATGGCAGTAATTAAAGAAAGTTTCTGCCAGGAATCGGTCAAGAAATTTCTTGAGCGATTCCTTTCGAACATGAAACTGGGCTTTTAGCAGGAAAATAGTTTCAGATCATATCTGAACCGCTTATACTGACGGAGTCGAAGTGGTGAATCCAGCTGAAGGCATCTGATGCAGACCGAAGAATAGCAGGTCGAAAAGCGTCACGCCAAACAAGCTGCTTCCGTTATTTGTCAACGATAATTGCCAATAAATCCAGATAATAAGATATCTGAACCGGTTGTTGCGGGAGGTGCCCGACACCACCGACTCTTTCAGCAGAAATTAGACAAGTATTTGTCATGATCAGCTACATAGCTGCATACTCAAATTTATTAAATTATAAGTACAAATATACAATAACACTAGTTTACAAAATAAAACGAAAGTCGTGAACTTCCGTCAACGACCAAAATTTTTGAAGCATAATTTAGCGCTGATTTCGAAACCGTGCTTCAAAAAATTTAAAGTAGAACAGTTTTTGAGTTTTAACTCAATATCGAGTTTTACAACTTTTTAAAATATGGAATTTAATAAAATTTAAAAATCTTGCGTTTTGTTCAACCAAATTTAAATCTTTTTCCATAAATTAAAAGCTGAATATAATACAATTCGATCACCTGAATGCAGGTTTTGCGTCAGATTGATGAAATTCAAGATATTGGCGAGTTTTGGGGACGATCTCCTTAAATTTTAGCAAATTTTCCAAAAATATATGATGAAATGTATTTTTTTCAATAAGAAAAAAATAATTTAAAAATTATTTCTTAACGTTTATTTGACATATCATATGTGGGCGCGTTACATTAAAAAAATCAGCTCAATCGGAGCATTGATTACGGAGAATGAGATGTGTGAACTGAGCGACTTTGCTTAAAAATAGAACAAAAATCGATTTCAAATCATCAACCTTGTATGGAAAGTCGAAAAAAAATCTGCTCTACTGTAATTTTTTTCCTTCGCGTTTTTGAACTCAGGGCATGATTCTACACCAAAAACGATCATCAGCTTACCGAGTTCAAAAATGCTGTAAACTAGTGTAATTAACTTACAAATTCGTTGATAAAATTAGGGAGCAAGTTTTGCTCATTTACTGAAGGTACCTTCTCGCTAGCTACTAAATGTCTTTACTGAACTACTGCACAATCATGTCACTGATATGATTTAAAGGGGTGTTCATATTTTCAATAATGTTGGGTTCAAATTTAAGGCTACGCATCTTTGCGTAACACCGGTTGTGTTCCGGAACCGGCTCCAGGTGTCCCGGAGATAAACGGTCAGCAAGAAAATAATCTCTGACCACACCTAAGATTATCGGCTATTCTGATTGCTGCGCTGAAATTACGGAAGTGAAAATTTAAATTTTATCGCATCAAGCCCCTTTTGCGTTTAAAATTGCTGCGCCCAATTTTGATGCAAATGGTTTGTTAAATGTAATGGGTTTCATTCACGTGTTTGCCTTTTTTTCGACAAATTTTATAAGAATCTTATATTCAACGATAATAAAATATAGACTGAAGTGTGCAGAAAAAAATCATCGAATTGTCTTGATAATGATCGGCATCCAGTGCTAGGGAAAGCGGTCAAGCAGTCAACTGAGAGTATAAGTTTCCAAATTTGACTATGGCTTTGATGAAACTCTTGCTTTTCTGAATACTGACACAAATTCCGATTTTCTCCTATGTTAACCCCTCCCCCTCTTGGAAAATTTTAGTCGGAATTCAACATTTTGAGGAAGGGCACAAACAAATAAATCAAGAAATTTTTAAATTTTAAGGTGAAAAAGAGTCCTCCATAAAATTTCTCAACAAATCGCTCGACTAGATTTTGCTTAATTGATTGGGTATTTTTTCATCAAATACATTTATTATTTATCATCTCCCCATTGGCGAGTCAACGAGCACTGTGACAAAAGAAAGAGAAAGGGATTTGTTCTGTTCTAAAGTATCCTCAGGATTCAGGAACACTTTGGCTAACGTCGACGGAAAAATACTGATTACTTATTCGACGAGAAAGGCACTATCACCACTAGGTGGATTAATCTGGGTTTTTTGGTGACAATTTTATACTTCTGTGGAACTTTAAGACTTTGTTTTCAAATGCAAATAATTTAATTTCGTTTCTTCTCGTGCATACATTTTTGGTTCCATTAAAATCAATCAATATCAACATTTTCTGAACACGGGCATTATTGAATGGTCATGAAAATTTTTCATTCTCATGAAAATTTTAATCTTCATACTTATTTTATTTGAACCACTTATTCAGCTTATACGGATTTCAGAAACTAATCATATTTCACCGAAGTTTGGCAAAATGTACAAATAATCCAGAAGAGATTACTGAACGTTCGATGGTTTCTTGTATTCGGCTTTTTTGCTGGGTTTCGGTATACTGGCATGATTTAGAACTTTTAACTACTGAGTATGTCACTAAATATTGTTCCATGTAAATCTGATGAAAATACAAATTCTCAGCAACAAATTGTACTATCTTGGAATACGAATAAGAGCTTGAACATTCGTCATACTAAGACTCATCTTACACAAATTTTTATAGAGTTAAGATGAAACATCACTTCTTTAAATTATTTTGCTGATTCTAGAGAATAGTATTTGTAAATTTCTAATAGGGTTTACTGCTAGGTATGCTGTATAATTTGATATTTGATTTGAGAAGACATTTATTACCATATTGAATAAAACCTTCGCGACCCACCAAAAATTAGACCGCGACCCACCAGTGGGTCGCGACCCATAGTTTGAGAAACGCTGATATAGATCGATGAGATTAGAATTGAACGTTATGACAACTAAGTTGCCGGGTCATTAATTGGCTCGGTAGCTTAGTTGGTAAAGCACTTGTCTAGCGAATAAGGGTCGTGAGTTCAAATCTCACCTGAGCTGTGGATTTTTTCCCAATTTAACCAATAATTTACCCATCTGTACAAATGTACGTTGAGTTATTTGAAATTCATAAATAAAATAGTTTTGTTTTCACCTGGCAACGTGATGCAAAGAGCCGTATTATTCCTGTAGAAAGCACGCCAATACCATCAAGAAGTAATCCAAGGTTTCCACCAAGATTTTTCCAAGAGATGTTTATTGCTCAAGTGATTTCATCAGAGACAAATTCTTTGTTTTAAGGATAAGTTTTAAAATCCTCTTTAGAAATTCCGCTACCGATTTTACCTCAATTAAAGACAGTTATTTGATTTGTATCTGAGACGTATCTAAGATGTGTACGAATTCATAAACCGATTCTTTAAGGATTTCGATGGAAAGTCCAGAAGTTTGTATTGCGATTTTACAGGGCCCATTCCACCCAACTCCTTAAGTGTTAATCGTGTGATTTATCCTGGAATTCTTACGGCGCTCTCAAGTTGCTTGAGAGGCTAACATTGAGCCTTGCTGAAACTTATGTGCGATGTTCCACGAAGGCTCATTTTAATTTCTGAAGCAGCCAGAAAGTTCCATTTGGAACTTTATCTGAACTTATGTGAAGCAAAAGTTTTGGTTACTTGGTAAGACACTACACTTCTTCGAAGAACAGATCTTGAAGTCTACACTCATACTTAATAGTATCCACTTTACAGAGTACCGTTGCTTAATCACCTACATATATGGCTACTGGATCTATAAGATAGTATTGCATACTTTAAGGATAGTCAGGGTATTCCAAACTGTTTTGGAGTTTGCTCTTTGCCATTCACAGCTGTACAATAGCTACTTTCTCTTTTAATTGTTATTCAATTATTATCTATGAGCCCCTTGGAATTGTACGATCCTTTCCAAAATTTATTTGGGGTGTTCCTGGTTTAGATTGAATGAATACTCCCAGAAGCAGAACTTTAGATTTACACTCGTAACATTAGCCATATCCGCTATACAGAGTAAAGTTGTATAACCAACTGAAGTTACTGGACTTAATTGCAGAATGATATAAATTTTTATATACTTTTGGGATATTCAGCGTCGTCCAAACTGTCCTGAAATGTACTCCTAGACATCTAAAGCCGTTACATTAGTTATAAACGGCAACATCACATATCCTACTAAAAGGCTACTATTATCTATAACCAGGGTTGCCACTACATTTTTGAACTTATCTGGCAAGTCCGTAATTAAAAATCTGGCAAAATCTGGCACTACACGTTGCTAAGAAAATCCTTAACTTTGGTCAAATTTGTACTGAATTTATGATTTGAATAATAAAGCAGTGTTAAATAATATTTGTTTTATTAGATTGGAATTCCTTCAAAACAATTTCATATGTAGTATGATAAAAATCATTATCAGTAGTTCAAAATTATCTTAAATTTTAGTATTGTGTTCAAGATGCAAAATGTTTACATTTATTGAGAAAGAACAGAGTTAACTGGACTATTTCTGCATTGAATATTCAAAGCAAAAATACATTGCCGTTTCCCCTCTTCGTCGACTTAGTCATTTTAGTCAATAATATTGCGCAGTTCCCACCCAACTGGACCCCTTTCGCAGTTAGTATAAGTGCGGGATCGTGAATAAAACTGCGATTTTGCATCGAATCGTTTCGGTGTCTTCTGCGCACTTATTCAGCACTTTGTAATGCATAAGTGCGCAGAAGACACCGACACGATTCGATGCAAAATCGCAGTTTTATTCACGATCCCGCACTTATACTAACTGCGAAAGGGGTCCAGTGGGGTGGGAAATACGCAATACGAAGTCGAATAGAATTATTCACCAGTATAGCTACAATTTTCACCAAACCAACTAAACAGTATACAAGCTGTGTAACTCATATTTTTTCAAATGTATCAAAAACGCAAATGTAATTTTATACTTAGATAACATAATTACAAATATTCTCTAAATCTTATTCAGCTGAAAAACGAGAACCGACAATAATTATCGATGATTATTTGAATGAGCAAGAAAATTAACGAGTTTTCGGCAAACAGATTAAGATAAAAGACGCCGAATTTTGTGTTGCCTCAAAATTGCTAGATCGATAAGATTATTTTTCAAAAATCCAAGGAGGAGTTGCGTTGATAAATAATCTGGCTTCAAATAAAAAATCTGGCAAAATCGATGGTTTCTCTTTTTGTCTTTTTGCCACCTGAAAATCTGGCAGCGCCAGATAAATCTGGCATAAAGGCAACCCTGTCTATAACCCCCTTGGAATTGTATGGATCATCCCAAAGTACTGTTCGGTTAGTTACTCCAAATGGCAGGACTTCAAGTCTGCATTGTTAGCAGTAGTTATGTCCACTTTTCAGAGTAACGTTGCATAATAATCTATTTTTGGAACTTATTGGGACACTGATTAATATAATTATATACTTTTGAGACCTTCAGGGTCGTCCAAACTATCCTGCAAGTTAGTCCTTGACATCTACAGTAGTACAGAAATCATTTTCGCAATAAACTGTTATCCAATAATAATTTTTGATTTCGTTAGAATTAGGGATTCTTTTGGGATATATCAGACCAGATGTACACTCGTTACAGAATATCCGTTAAATGAGGTATTTTTTTAATACACTGAGAGTAATATTCATCAGGATTTATATTTGAATTTTCCAAAAACCTTTTTTTGTTCAGCCCATAAACAAAATCTCATTCAAATTGAAAAATATCGAGTCAAAAACGTCAATTTTTCCGTATTTTGGGCTGGAAATACTCTATGGCCAAAATATGAGGCAGGCAAAAACTGATGTTTCTGCCCTAATTTATTAAAAACTTTTCACGAAATCAAATTTTACATTACTTAAATTGTTTATATCACTGAAAGGTAAATTGATCAAACGACCTGATGAACGAATGATTGAAATTAAATTATCGAATGACTTTTTCATTGTCAAGTTCACTCAGCATTTCGATAATATATTCATGTTTAAAATTCTTTAGCGCTGCCATCCGTCTGGTCCACGCCGCTAAATTCCCATGCCAAATGACACATTGGCAGCATTACACAGTCAAAAGTGCCGTCGAAGAATTTCCAGACGACGGACGACGACGGCTTTTAACTGAAAAAGGAATTGAAAATTGAATCCACACCGGTTGGTTGTGAAACGATTGATGACAAACCTGACCTGCATTAGAAATGAGCAATTCAAGCGAGAAGAAGTTGCCCTTCCTAATAAAAAAACATCATTTCAAATTCCAGATTCACAATGCACTCCCGGCTGTTGATGCTGCTATGGCGAAGGAAAATGCTGCTGCTGACTTCGACGCTTCTTTTTCTGCTAGCGCTCTGGTTCTGGGGATTCCTCTACACGACGCATGTGAGCGATAGCGGTGGCAAAATAGTGTCGGTAAAAGAATTGGTGATGGGTTCCGGTGGAAACCCGGCTGGTGGCAGTAGTGGAGCACATCATGAAAGTCTTCTCCAGCGGTTGGGTTTCTACGATGATGCGTCGTTGGACGATGGGCAAGCGGATGGTGCCGGTGCTGGAGGGGTTAAGTTCGTAAGGCCGACGGGGAGCACAGTGAATAGAATAAGAGGTAGGTACACTAAAATCTCTTTTTATGCAGGTTATTTTTATGCACTTTGAATTTATGCAACTTTTTATGGCTGTGCCTTTTTTATGTTGTGACGGTCACAATGGTATCGGCGACAAGGTGACGTTTACACGGGATCGCAAAGGGAGGTTATGGAGGCGTTCCAAGGGATCCCAGGGGGTTTCAGGGGCGTTTCAAGATGGTTCCAATGGGTTGAAGAAGTACCAGGAAATCTCAAAGGTGTTTCAGGCGTCCCCAGCGGATTTCAGAGGGGTGCCTGTAGGTCTTCCAGGGGGATTCAGAGGTCTTCAAGAGGGTCCGATGGGATTTCAGTGGCGTTTCAGGAGGGCGGGATCCAGGTGGCCTCAGGGGCGCTTCAAGGGGTCTTAGAGGCGTTATAGGGGCATTGCATGGAGTACCCGAAGATTTCAGGAACGTTTGAAGGGTGTCCCAGGGGGGCCTCAGGAGCATTTAAAGTGGTCTCAGGTGACGGTTCCAGTGGGTTCCAGGGGATTCTAGGGGGTCACAGGACCACTTCAAAGTGTCTCAGGTTCCAGGGACTTCAAAGACATCAAGGGTTTCAGAGAGGCTTAGGGGCGTTTCCAGGGGATACCATTAGAGCTCAGATGCTGTTCCAGGGTATCCCAGGGTGTTATGGGGATGCACCAGAGGCATTTAAGTAGAGTCAGGGTTCTCTCTGTGGATTTCAGGGGCAGTGCTTTAAACGTCATGACCATGTTGCATACTATCGTCACACACTACATTTATGCTGCCTTCGATGCTTGAATGTCGTTAGCCATGAATGTAGCATATGGCTCCATGATTGTAACACGAATCAAGATGATCGGAGTACAAAATGACAGTTTTGCAATGTAGACCTGGAGTTCCGTGGTTTCGAAATCTGCGAAAGAAACATGCGGATAACTCGAGCTAGAGGGTTTCAGGAGCGTTACATGGGTTCTGGGTGGTTTAAGGGGGATTTTAGAGGCATTCCAAAAAGCTTCAGAGCATTTTCAGCGGGTTGCAGAGACGTTACTTGCCTATGATCGCCTATCAATCCCATATTTGCTGGCTTTCCTATTCATATGGGACAGTTATGCGATCATAGGCAGTTCGGAGGCTCTGAGGTGCGTTACATGGGATCCGAGGGGGCTTATGGGGGATTTCAGAGGCATTCCAAGAAGCTTCAGAGCATTTTCGGGGGATTTCAGAAACGTTACCGATGCCTTACACAAGGCCCTCCGTATGCGTTTCAAGGCGGGGGTTAAAGGGGGATTACAGTGGCATTCCAAGAAGCTTCAAAGTATTTTCGGGGGTTTTGAGGGCCTAATGTGCGTTACATGGGGCCCGAGGGGGTTTAAGGGGGATTTCAAAGACATTCCAAGAAGCTTCAGAGCATTATCGATGGATTTCAAAAACGTTACGGAGGCGTTAAATAGGCGTTTTTGGGGGATTCAGAGAGTCTAGGGTGCATTACATGGGATCCGATGGGGTTTAAGGGAGATTTCAGAGGCATTTCAAGTAGCTTCAATTGCAGCGGGTATCAGAGACAATACGGAGGCGTTACATCGGCGTTTTAGGGAGTTTCAAGGGTCTAAGGTGCGTTACATGGGGTCCGAGGGGAATTTCAGAGACATTCCAAGAAGCTTCAGAACATTTTCGGTGGATTTCTGAGACGTTATAGAGTCGCTACATAGATGTTTCGGGGTTTATAGGGCCTTAGGTGTGTTACATGGGGTCCGAGGGGGTTTAAGGGGTATTTCGGAGGCATTTCAAAAAGTTTCAGAGCATTTGCGGCGGATTTCAGAGCCGTTTCAGAGGCGTTTTTGGAGATTTCTTAACCCCCAGTAGTGCCCCTATATTGTCCCCGAAACCGTAAGCCAATTTCAAATTGGCGTAGGATATCGGGTTCAATGAGCCAGGTCCGAAAATATCCATATGACATGAGTCTTTTTCATTTATTAGACGTGGGTCATAACTATTTAGTTGGGAGCCACTGACTTTTGTTCCACTGCTCAATTGGTGGTTATAACACTCGGAACGCACAATTCGAAAATCTTTGTCTCCGCTTCTTCACACTTCAGATTCCTTAGCTATACGTATGACCCATTCGCACTTTTCGGAATCACAGGTATTTCATTAGTTCACTCAATTTGCCAATCCACTACGATTTTTGTCGTGATTCAAAAATATGTCGCAGTCACCCACGAATGTTTCATCTGGGCATGCGTGAATGTTTTTGTTGCATGATAGTTGCACGATTATCATACAAACTACGGATTTCGACAGTACATTTTAAATCGCTGTTCAAGGGCATTCAGGGGGTGTCAGTGGTGTATCATGGGAGGCTCCAGGGGGCCTCAGGAACCCTTCAAAGAGTCACAGGGGATACCAGGGGACTATCAGAAGGGCTCGTTTCAAGGGGCTTCAAAGGCATTTCAGGGGGTACCATGTGTTTTCAGAGGTGTTAAAGGTGGGTCTTGATACCCTCTGAGAAAACCCTTAGACGCCCTGAAACGCCCCTGAGACCTCATGGTACCTCCTGAAACCCCCTGGAACAACCTTGAAACCCCTGGTACCCTCTAGATACGCCCTTGAGATACCCCCTGAATTCCCATTAAAGGCCCCAGAGACCTTCTGGAATCTCCCTAGAAACCCCTGAGAATCTTTGAAGTTTTCCAAAACCCCACCGTAAGACTCATGAGACCCCATGAAACGCTTCTGAGACCCCTTGAAGCATCCCTGAGACACCCTGAAACATCCCAGGGATCCCCTGCAACCCCACGGATACTTAATGAAACTGAGGAGTTCTCAGTCCTCAAGCATCCTGAGATCCCTGGAGCCCCCTGTACCTCCTGAAGCCCTCTAAAACGGCCCAGAGATACACTTGAGTTCTCTGGGTACCCCTTGAACCTCTTTGAGGCCCTCTAGTAACCCCCTGAGATCCCCTGAGGTCCAGTGAGACTGCCTGAAATGCTCTTGAGACCCCCAGAAACTCCATGAAACGACTCTGAGACCACATGGTTCCTCCTGAAACTCCATGGGACCCCTTGAATCACCACTGATATCTCCTGGTACCCCACTGAAATGCCCCTTTAACTCTCTGGAACTTCCCTGGGAGCTTCTGGGAAGCGCCCTGAGACCAACTGGAAGCCTCCAGAAATGCACTGAAACTCCTCGAAACTCGAAAACTCCCATGAGACTCATAAAGCGATCCTGAGGTCCTCCTGAGGAACCTCCTAAAACCACCTGAGAGGACCCTGAGACTCAATTAAACGCCCCTGAGTAACCCTGAAACCTCCGTTAACGCCCATGAAACTCTCTGAAATGCCCCTGAGACACTTTTATTCGTCCCTGAGGCCTCGTGGAACTGCCTGAGATTATTTAAAGTGCTCTCTCTCTCTCTTCTTGGCGTAACGTCCTCACTGGGACAAAGCCTGCTTCTCAGCTTAGTGTTCTATGAGCACTTCCACAGTTATTAACTGAGAGCTTCCTCTGCCAATGACCATTTTGCATGTGTATATCGTGTGGCAGGCACGAAGATACTCTATGCCCAAGGAAGTCAAGGAAATTTCCTTTACGAAAAGATCCTGGACCGACCGGGAATCGAACCCGTCACCCTCAGCATGGTCATGCTGAATACCCGTGCGTTTACCGCCTCGGCTATATGGGCTCGTGTGGCCCCAAACTTCTCGAGATAGTCCTGAGATCCCCTTGAACGCCCTTGAGCCTGCCTGGTATTGCCTGAAAGGCCCCTGAGATTATTTTAGAAATCTCTAGAGAAATTCTTAAAGAAAATCTTGCATTGGAAGATTTTTTGGGAGGAATATTTGAAGGATTCCTGGAGTTACATCCTCCTCTTGACGTCTCTAGAGTGCACTAGCTTCTTTCCATAATTTCTAACTTCTTGGGGCTTTCGGCTCAACTTGCCTGCTTATTCCATGGTTGACTGGCTTCTTCTTGGTATCTCCATAACCTCCAGTGTTTTTGCATTATTCTGTTAATAACTGCAGCATTTTCTAACTCACTTATTATACTGAATCACTGGCCACTTCAGCCTTGATCTAGTTCAGATTTCCATCAATTCCTTTATTTCCGTGTTAAGGCTTCGTTGCCACGAGCACCTGGCATTGTCTTTGCTGTGATGCCACCATACCTGTAACATCAAACGCAGGCATTGGTTGATGAAAGCGTCTAAATTCTAAAATATTGTTTGTAAATCTTTCTTATCATCATAAGGTATAATTATAAGTGATTCATCATAGAATGTGTTTCTTTCCAGGTAAATTCATCGACGGTTGGGAAAGCATTCTGCAAGACCGCGATGGCAAGCCAAGTAACTCCAAACAAGAACAAGCTAAGCGAAAGTCTGCCGAAGAGCTCCGGATAGCTGTGGAAAAACAGAACCACTACGAACACGAACTGAAAAAGATGGGCGTTCCGGTAATAGCCGGAATCGGTCCCGGAGGTCATCCACCTCCCGTACAGCGGCTGGTTCATCTGGATCTAAAAGGGGCACCGCCGAAGGTTTCCTACCTGAAGAGACTCATGCCAATCATGAAGACCTTGGGAGCCACTGGAATTTTGCTGGAGTACGAAGACATGTTTCCGTACAGTGGAGTGCTCTCTTCAATATCCGCGAAGAACGCGTACAGCAAGGACGATATCTTAGAGATCCTGAAGACGGCCTTCAGTTTGGGACTCAACGTCATTCCTCTGGTACAAACATTCGGGCATTTGGAGTTTGTACTGAAGTTGCAGGAGTTTCAGCATCTTCGAGAGGTAGAGGACGCCCCTCAAGCACTGTGTCCAAGCCAAAATGCTTCAATGGTTTTCTTGGAGGAAATGCTTGACCAAGTGATTGAGTTCCATACGCCCTCGCAAAACATGAATCTTTTACACAAAGAAGACATAGAAAAGCTAACCCCCAAACTGACGCATATCCACATTGGCTGTGACGAGGTGTTCCAGATAGCGCAATGCAATCGATGCAGGAATCGCCAAAAGGATCTGCTCTTCTTGGATCACATCTACAATGTGGCCACGATGATCCGCAAGAAATGGCCTCACCTGAAGATCATCATCTGGGATGATATGTTGCGACACATGTCTATCGACACGCTGCAAACCTCCGGCATCGGTAAACTCGTCGAGCCCATGATCTGGGTCTACGCCGAGGACATCTACAAGTTCATCCAGTCTTCCACGTGGGACAAGTACGCCAATGTCTTCACTACAGCTTGGGCCGCATCGGCCTTTAAAGGAGCCCATGGAGAAGCTCTCATACTTCCACCGATTCGTCGTCATCTGGAAAACACACTTCGATGGCTGGCTGTGATGCAAGGTGAAGGAACACGATTCACCAATGGTATCCAGGGTCTAGCTCTGACCGGATGGCAGCGGTACGATCACTTTGCCATCCTCTGTGAACTGCTTCCGAGCGCTCTTCCATCTCTGGCCGTGTGCCTATCAACGGCTTCACGAGGATACTTCGACGTTAACCCGAAAACCAATCCCGTACTGAGTAGCTTGACCTGCCCG
Source organism: Aedes albopictus (assembly GCF_035046485.1). NCBI lineage: Eukaryota > Metazoa > Arthropoda > Insecta > Diptera > Culicidae > Aedes > Aedes albopictus. The sequence continues at coordinate 94,406,577 of NC_085138.1, read as the reverse complement.
GAACCCACGAGCGAACGGCACGCGTGGGTTGAACTGCACAAAGATTCCGTGTTGTCCACCTTCTCGCGGTGTATGTTTCCGGGCAGCGTAATCTACCGGTTCATGCTCCGACTCATGACGTTGATGACCGAGGCCAAGGAGTACATCGACGAGGTGAAGAACAAACGCGGTTGGCTAACGGAGTACAACATTAGGCACAACTTCTCGGTGGGGACACGTGTGGATGACCTTCTCGGAGAGGACTACCATCTGCTGAACTCCATCACCAACCTGGCGAGGAACGCCGCCTCGACGTTGGCCGATGTCTACGATCACGTGAGTATACTAGCTACAGAGAACTTATCTCACACATGTAACCGCAACTCCGTCTTCGTTTCAGTGGACATCCGGAGAGTTCATCGAGCAGCGCATCTTCCCGATAATGGCCGAGCTAAAAAATCTGGAACGCATTGGGGAATCTCTGAAAAAGCGGAAAACGTGGCCCCAGCGTCCACTGCCATACGTCAAACCGTTCGACGCACTAGGAATTGACGAGAAAACCTAGCTGCAGGAGTACGTCAAGATTCCGCTGAGGCACTAGAGGGTGCATTCCGGCGAGAATCTGGACGGTAGCGTAATGTGATGATGATAACGATGATCAGTTTTTTAATGATTTAGGGTGTGATTTAGAGAGACGATAGTGTTCTACATATTTGTAGTTTAAACTAAAAGGTTCGAGTAGGTACACTTAGAAACGAGAAAAACGGTTGTAGAAAAACAAATGCGAAAATATGTAGAACTGTGTGTTTGGGGTTGTTGCACTTGGGAGATCTCAGCAGATATAAAGAGTCATTTCCTACACACTTTGCATTCCTCCAGTAGTTTGTCTGGATGTCGGAAATTTTCACTTTCAAATTCCATGGGAGTTTCAGCAGGATTTAGAAGGGTTCCCGGAGGTTCAGAGAGCTTCCAAAGGGAGGTTTCAGGGGTGTTTCAGAGGTGTAACAAGGCTTTTAAGGGAACCATCCTCTATGGGATTTCCGTTGGATTAATGAAGAGGAGTTTCAAAGCGCTGGAAGGGGTTCTACAAGGTTTCAGGAGGCTTTCAAAAAGGTTCCAGGGACTCTTTCAGTGGCGTTTTAATGCGTACCTACTACCTAGGCATTTCAGGAGGTTTTAGGGTGCCTTCAAAAGAGAAAGTTTCAAAGGGATTTCAAGGCGTTTCAAGGCATTGCATGTGATTTCACACGTCTGAAAACATCTGAAAACCTCTGAATCCTCTGAATTTCCCTGACGACCTCCGAAGCCCCCTGGAAACCTTCATCACGCCCTTGAAATTCCCTGAAACGCTCCTTGAAACCCTTGAAATCTAATGAGACTCCTGGTACGCCCTTGAAACCTTATGAAACCCCCTGAAATGCCTCTGAAACTCGTTGAAATCCCCTTAACTCCTCTGGGACGCGTCTGCAACCCTCTGAAATATCCTGGGGGAAGTTTTAACCCCCTGAAGACCTCGGTAACGCTCCTGGAACCCTTCTGAAAGCCCTTCAAACCCTCTGGAACGTCATTGACACTCCTGAAACTCCCTACCCATGTAACATTTTGATGGCCAATTAGTCTTGTAGAGGTTTTCGTAACCGTCATATAACCTAATACCTTTTATTTTAGTTTTGTGATAGCATAGCATAGCATAGCATAGCATGAATAATTGCACAAATCTTAGATGGAGTTGCAAAGTCGAATATTTCCATTGACATTGCTGATGTCGCTACTATCTACAATGTCATAGATTCACTCAGCTCCACACACCTGGCCAAGTCCTTGCAGGCATTTATAAATCCCTTCATCAACTTAGAAAGAGCCCAAAACTGAAGCATCTTCCAATAGATGAAAGGATGTTGAAAATAGCGAATTTTCAACTTATATGCAGTAATAAAGTAAATATACTGAAGTAAAATTATTTATCTACCTTTTATTTTAGTTTTGTGATGGTCATAAAAACCTCGTCTAGTCTGGGTAAGACCCCCTGGAACACTTCTGTAAGCAATCTATGCTTGCTCTCCCGGAAATCCAAAAGAAATAGTAGAAGAAATTCCGAGGGAAATTTTCTCAGAAAATTCCTGGAAGAATCACTAAAAAGTATCACAGGGGGCATTTCAAACGAAGAGTGGAGAAGCGCTGACAGGAATCAGTGGAAAAAAGTCATTAAAAATCCCGATGTAAATGTCGGGAGGAGAAATGCCTGGAGGAATCTCCTAGATAAATCCCGAAAGGAATCCGGTCAGATATCCCGGAAATAATCCTTAGAGGAGTTCCTGGAAAAATCCAGGGATTTATCGATGCAGAACCTCCTGGAGAATTCTCGAACGGAGTTCTTGTAGAAGGTCCGGGAGAAATCTTCAGAGGGTTTTAGGGAGTAATATCTAAAGGAATCCCCGGAGCAATCACTGGAGGAATTGTGAGAGCATTCCCTGGAAAAACCGAGAGGGATTCTTGGAGAAATCACTGGAGGATTCCCGGAACAAATCCTTTGAGGCTCGAGACAAATCCTGAGGGACATCTTTTTCACATGTAGAACTTTAGTTATATACTTTGATCCTAGGTTCCTAGGTGAAAAACATGTGTTCAACCGTTTTAAGAGCTCCACCTGTTTCAAGAATTTACCATGACATTCTTAAAATTTCGTTTTAGAGACGAACCAGTCAAGGGCTGAAAGTCTCTTTAATAATACAATAATGAATCAATCAATTAAAATTTCGGGAAATTTAGAGTTTCAGCAAAATGTTGTACAAGTGACTGCAACGTTAAATCAGATTTCTATGTTTCTTGATGTATACCTCTGAAAATCTACTAGAAAAGCCAGAAAAACCTCAACCAATGCAACTATGATTTTTTTTTGGCAAATTCAGTAAGGCGAGAACAAATTTCATTTTGCTTTTTTGTCTGAAATGGGGCATAGTATTTGCCCATTTTTGAAAAAAAATATGAAAATGAATTCTGATTCCAGACCTATGTAAGTGCACAAATGATAGATACAGGGGATGGCCAAAATGTTTGGGATAGGCAACTTTTTTTCTCCCACAAAAAAATTCAACATGCTGTAACTTTTCATAGAGTGCATCAAAAAATCGCAAATTTTGACTGTTTATCAACCTGTTATATGTGCATGATTGGTACAAAATTGGGCTCGATTGAATAATTTTTCGCGAAGTTAGAACCGTTCGGGTAAAACACTATTTTTTAGACAACTCATTTTTGAGCTGTCATATCTCGGAAACCAGTGAACCGAATTGAATGAATTTTTTAACGTTTATGAACAATATATTGATACTTATCACAACGTTATAAAATGTAATATTTTCTCACGACGAATTAAGTTATACCGGGTTGAAATTTTTACCCATATAGAGGAAAATAAGTTAAATTTACAATACCATACAAAAATTGCTAAATGTGTTCTTTCTTCAATCTAGATAGGCTCTAATATATCTGATTAGAGATAACTTGAGAACAGAAGTGGAAAATCTTTGGACATCAACACTAAAATTTATTGACATTGACGTAAAAAAATTACCTTTTTTCGAGAAAAATCCAAAAAGTGCCAATCCATGATAACTTTTTGCAACGTTCAAAAACTATCTATGTTTTAATAGTTTGTGAAGCATTTGTATATTGTTAGTGTACGTTCAAAATTTCATTCAATTCGGTTCATTGGTTTCCGAGATATGACAGCTCAAAAATGAGTTGTCTAAAAAATAGTGTTTCACCCGAACGGTTATAACTTTGCGAAAGTTTAATCAATCGAGCACAAATTTGTACCAGTGATGCACATATAACAGGTTGATAAACAGTCAAAATTTGAGATTTTTTGATGCACTCTACGAAAAGTTATAGCATGTTGATTTTTTTTTTTGAGAGAAAAAAAGTTCCTATCAGGCTTGGTATTGGTCATGAACTTCACAAGCATGCTACGGTTTGACTCGAATCATGCGTCGCTATTGAACGCGAAGTAAGCAAACAAAGATCACATAGGCAAAGCACATTTTCGCGATTTAGAAACCATGGGCAACCGTCATGATTTGCTTTATTACTTGACCTTCAATTAATCTGACCATCGGCTGTTTGACCATCGTTGAAGAAGACTGCAGTGGCAGTACATTTTTGATTTATTGAATTGAAATGGACTTATTCAAAGGTTCGTTCCTCAATATTATTAGCTAGCCAGTCTGCATATTTATACAAGTTATCTTGCTCTTTCAGATGAAGTACGAATTTGGATGGCTCCAGGGCTTAAAAAATGTTTCTTTCCTGAGCAGAAGAGAATAATACAGAGGATAATACAACTTACGAAGAGTCTTTTAGTCAGGCATTGAAAAAGCTCGGCTCACGAGCAAAACTCAGCCAATTTCATGCCAACTTGATGCTCATCAGAAAGATAGGCCTTGAGTGTTCAAGTTCATTGAACTAGGCCGCTCATCAGTTAAATGAGCATTGAGCACCGCAGCTCACTGTACCTAAACTAGCTGAGCTTGGATTTATTATAGAAAAAATGTCACATTTTCGACCGCATTTTTCGTGTATGAAACCTTTACCAATATAAATAACTGTTGTATTTCGATGTTTCTCTTATTCTGAGTAGCCTTTTACAGGCTAAGGTTGGGCCAGGACCGTCTCCAAAGGGCTCAAGATAGTAATGATGCATTTTGACACTTCCTCCCTCATCGTATCCTTTTTTCCCAATCCTAATACATGGTTCGTAGTAAAATAAGAGGGTCCCCCTCCATCTCAAAATACTACGTCACTAATTGATGGTCCCACTCGGTCCGTAGTCAGTGTCGAGCTGTCAAACTATTATTCCTCGGATCGTAGTGTCCTAATCTACAAACATAATGCGGTCTCGTTCGTGGACCATCGATTGCGTCAACAAAGGAAAAGCCACCCAAGCCACTTTCGTAGCAATACGCCATCGCCCAATCAAGCGGCACCGCCACCATTGAAGTGTGCGAATACCAATCCACTAGACCAGTCAATAAGAACTTCACAGTTTTCCATCCGTTTTTTTTGGCGTAGCCCCTCCGGATTACCCATCAACATGCCGGCCCTGTGACTGACTGTGTCAAACGTTCCATACTTCTGACGCTGAGTTTTTTATCCGGAAGTCGTGGTTTATCCGCTGGTTCAATTGAGCAGTTTCTCAGCCTCAGTTAGTATCAACTTCTACAAATTCAGGTCATGACAGAAGTGACTGCATGAAAAAAGTGATGGTTTGCTATGATTTTCGACTGGCACATAATCGACCAAGAAGAAAGGCGTCGTCAAGCAAACTCTAGCTCATTGTTTATTGCAGAAGTGAGCGATGCATTCCTCCGATAACATACGTTCTCTGGAGTTTCAACGATGGTTGAGTAGCCTTGCATACTCATCACCTGCATTGAAGCCGCGTTTTCCAAATGATTCGTTTTTGCCATGTAAATAAAAGATGATTTTTACCAAATTCAAATTCAATAAATTTCGCTCGACTTTTGAACCGACTTCAATCGTACACAAATTAAGCAACATTACACCGTTTTCTTCCACTGATGCCAATTTTTGCGATTGACTTTACAACAAACGGGCGTCCTTCAATTTCAACCATACTCCTGCTTTTCCCATAAAGGGCTATGTTTATTACCAGGCCTGGCCCCGGTAAAATATTTTTTTAACAATATTTGTAGTGGAAGATGATATTTTACCATCTACCAGACGACCATTTTAAAAACTGCATTCCCGGTGAGAACTGGTGTTTGACTGCTTCTACCTAGCTAATTAGTTACTGTATCTAAATACCTATCCTGAGGAAATGCCGATGCAGAAGGTGTCTCGTATCAAAAAATGACCTTTGGCGTCGACTTAGTTTTGCTAGAGCCCAGGCTAGAGTCCGCTTAGCGAGTTCGCAAGAAAACGTCCACTCAAATAAAACCATACGAAAGAAATTCATCTATGCTGGATGGTAAGCATACTGTGGAAAACCCCTCACGACCGTCATTTCACTGTCAGTGAAGGTCGTTTTTCCTAAAACGTTCAGTCGTTTTCTCTATGGTAACTGAACGTCGTCGTCCAATGCATGCTCGCTACACAACAAGCTCTCGAGCAACGTACTTGATGATTTCATGAGCCTATTGCGATTGCACTATACTGAAGACGCCAAACTGGTATTCGTTATTTGAACATGACCACTAACGGTGATTAATCCCAAGCCTGGTTCCTATCCCAAACATTTTGGCCATCCCCTGTATATGTGTCTGAATGTTAATCTCGGTCACTAAGTGCTTTAGACCCGCGTTACAGATGTTCCGGGGAATCGAAGCCGGGGTAAATTTTTGAATATGATTCACCATGGGGCTCCTCAAACTTCGTGGCTTTAACATCACTCTGAGCTGTTTTTGCATTATCTGAAATGTGTAATTTTGACCAGATGAACAAACACCATTTTCCGACATACAGATTCCAAGAATTTCTTCATACTCACTAACAGCTGCGCTATTAAATCCTTCGGAAAATTTAATGATTGTTCTAGATTTGCTTTGGGAACTGCCCAAAATTTCTCCGAATATTCTGTAAAACTATCCTTTATTAACTCTGGTGAAAATTGTTACAAAGCAAGTAAAAGTTCCTCCAGTGTTTCGGGAAATTTCATAAATTTCTTCAAAAAAATATGCTCCAAACGATTTTTTTCAGAAATTTTGCAACATTTTCAGGATTTAAAAAAAAAAATCTGAAAGCAAACACCCAGATAAGGGGGAAACTAATGTATTCGTCAAATAAATTCATCAGGAATTTGCGTCTTAATTCATTAAAATCTCTAGAATTTGAAATATTAATAAAATTTGGAAAAGGAACATAAAACATTTTTTTTTCTAGAATATCCATCAGACGTATAATGTCCTTCTTCTTCTTCTTCTTTTTCTTCTTGTTTTTCTTGTAATAACGCTTCACCTGGAATAAAGCCTGCTATTTGAGAAATTCCAAAACGATTTTCTAAAGGAAATCTTGGGGAAATTCCTGGAGGGATTCAAGGAGGAATTCTTGAAAAATTCCTGCAGGGATTCCAGGAATCCTTCAGAAATTATTGCCGGAATTCCTCCACAAATGTCAGCTGTGATTCTTTCAGTAATTTCTTCATAATTTTCTACTGTGGGGACTTCTACAAGGATTCCTCCAGAAATTATACTTGTAATTTCTCAGTAATTGCTGCCGGGAACCCACTAGAGTTTGCTTTAGGAATGTTTGCTGGAACTGCTTCAGGGCTACTGGCATTTGTTCAGAAAGTGCTGGATGAATCCACGATGTATTCTTGCTGCGATTCCACAGTCAATTTGTGCTGGTAATCCTCCTTTTTGAAAGCTCCCTAGAGCAATTGTCCGGCAAGGATTTCTGGAAAATCCTATCAAGAATTGCTGAAAAAATCCTACTAGGCATTCGTGTTGGCATTCCAAGAGAAATTCCCAAAGGAATCCTTGGAGAAAATATCTCTGAAAAATGACGAATTCTTGAGGAATTTCTCGAGGGATCCCAGGAATCCTGCAGAACCTTTTGCTGGAATTCCTCCACAAATAGCTGCTATGATTGTTTCAGTAATTTCTTTGAAATTTCCAGCTGTGATTCCTTCAGGAATTCCTACAAAAATTCCTCCAAAAATTCTTCTTGGAATTTTCCCAGTGATCTCTGCTGGAAACCCACTAGCGATATTTTTGGGAATTATTGCTGGGATTTTTTCAGGGCTGCTGCTGAGATTTAGTGAGAAATTTCTGGATGAATTCACCATGGAGACTTGCTGGAATTTCTCAGTCAATTCCAAATGTGAAACAACAATTGTTGGATGACAATGCTTGAGAAATCCCTGCAAGAGTTCCTGGAAAATCCTACTTCATGTAGAAATCTAAGCAGGAATTTGTGCTGGTATTCCAAGAGAAATTTCCAAACGATCCGTTTGGGACACCTCTGTAGTAGTCCTAACATGAATTTGTAGAAGAAGCTCATCATGAATTCTTGGAGAAATTTCAAGAGGATTTTTCGGAAACTTTCTCCAGGAATCCCCCTTGGCATTCTTCCAAGAGTGTCTAAAAAAATATCTGGGATTCCCCCTAGCAATTCTTCATGGATTCTCCCAGCGATTCCTGCTGTAATATCTTTATGGATTTCTCCACAAATTCATGCAGAGATTTTTTTTTCAGGGATCCCATCAGAATTACTTCAGTGATTCTTCCAGGAATTTCTGTAAGTACATCTACTGGAAATCCTCTTAAGATTTCTTTGGGAGTTTGTGTAGCAATTGATCCAGGAAATCATTATGGGAATGCTTTTGGAGGTGTTGCTAGTATTCCAACAGACATCATTACTGTACTATGGATGAACAAACTGCTCTTAGGCTTGATTTTAAAAATTTTATCTTAATAAGCTGTTATTCAGCTATCATTGTTACTTTGAGTAGTAGTTCTAAAGCAATCCCGACTAGAAAATTATATCAAGTTTGTATCATATTGTGTTATGATGTTATAATATTTTTCTCTAACTTATTATGTTATAAACTAGCTGCAGGATGATGTTAAAATAACTTAAATTGTAACAAAAAGTACACTGGTCTAATCAAGATTATAACCTATTTTGTTATAATCATATCAAAATTATAACAAAATGTGATATGAATTGTAGCCTCAGGATTGCTGGTTTCTATCATAATTTGATATAACTTTGTTACAATATTTCTCAAATGTCGAAGATTAAAACTAAATTATAATACAATGAGTTATGAAACAACATTTATAACACAATGTGATAAAATTAAGTGATAGTATTTTAAAACACCAAGAATGTTGAACATGTTTATATCACAATGAGTTATAAATATCATGATTTGTTATGATTATGTTCCATTTTTGTTACAATTTCCTAGTCGGGATCTCACCAAGAATTTAAAAAAAAATCAAGAGAATTTTCAGTATAAATATTAAAAAGAATGCATGAAAATGCATGAATTCCAGAAGAAATCTTTGAACGAATTTCTGGAGCAATCCAGGGATTAAGGGGATTTAAGAAAACCTGGAATCCCAGAAAAAAAAACTTCTAAAGATATAATCCCATAGGAATTTCCCTGAATCTGGAGGATTGCATGGAGATATCCCTTAAGCTCTGGAAGATTCCCTGCAGATATTGTATGGAGGACTCGTACCAGAAATGTCTGCAGCAATCCCAGCTGTAGTCCTGGAGCAAACGCTCAAAGAAATTCTAAAAAAAAATCAATAAAGAGGATTTTCAGTACAAATAGGTATCAAGAGAAATTCATGGAAGAATCCCTAGAGGAGTTCCTGAGGAAATCTTTGTATGAATTTCAGGAGAACTTCAGGAATTGCTAAAAGAAGACCATCAAGTGTACCTGCCCGGGTAGAGGTGAAGTACTGACGATCAAAACGTGATATTGGTTTGATTGATATAATTGATAAAAGATCTGAATATAATATCAGAAAAATATTCCTGGAACATCTGAACAATATCAAAATGTGATATTTCAAGATCAAACGAATAGCTTGCTGCTATTGGTTCGATCTTACAAGATCTAAATATGATCTGATGATGATTTCCCAGGAGTAAATTTTAGATACAATTTTTAGATCTTTTATCTCTTATATCAATCAAACCAATATCACATTTTGATCTCAATATCATAATGTATTATTATCGAGCTCTTTTCCTCTACCCGGGTGGAGGAATCCCAACAAAAACTTCTAGAGGTAATTCCAGAGAAATTCCTATACTGCAGTTCTACGCATAGTTGTCCCATGTTATAAGGGAATTCCATGTAACATGGGACAATTGTGCTTAGAACGGCAGTACAGAAGAAATCTTTGAACGAATTTCTGGAGCAACCTAAAGATTGAGAGGATTTAAGAAAACCTGAAGGAATCCCAGCAACAACTTCTAGAGAGATAATCCGATAGGAATTTCCAGATGAATCGTTTTAAAATTTCCTGGAGAAACTTCAGTAGTTGTTAGAGGAATCATTTGAATTCCCCTGTAGAAACCACAGGCGGAATCCCGCAGGCATTGAAACCTCTCTGTAGAAATTACAGAAAGTTCTGCAAGAATCCCAGCGGGAATTCATAGATGAATGTCTGCAAAAACTCTTGGAAAATCTGCAGGCTTTGAAGGAATCCGTGTAGAAATATCTTCAAGAGTCACAAGAAGAGTTTATCGATCAAATCCAGCAGGTATTTATTACTGGAAGATTCCCTGCAGATATTGTATGGGAAACTAAAAAAAATCCTGGAGGATTTCTACAAGAAATGCTTGAAAGAACCCCAGTAATAGTCCTTGAGCAATCCCTGCAAGAATCACTAAAAAATTTATAGGAATTTATGGAAGAACAAAAGAAATTTGTGAAGGAATTTTTAGAAAAAAAAAATCTTTGGATGAATTTCTGGAGAAATCCCAGGAAAATCTTTTAGATATAATCACAGAGGAGTTTCTAGATGAATCGTTGAAAAAAAAGCATCCACAGAGGAATTTCTGGAAAAACTCTTGAAGAAGCCGTGGAAGAATGCTAAAAGGAATACTTGGAGATATCCACGGAAAAATGCCCTGAGAAGTCACAAGAAGTATTCCTGGATGAGTTCCAGCAGGTAATTAATCTTGACTAAGAGCAATTCCTGAACGAATTCTGGAAATATCCTTGAAAGAAACACAGAAGGAGCTTCAAGTGGACCCCCTGGAGGAATTTCTGGAACAATGCCAGCAGGAGAAAACTTTGAAAAAAATCTTTTGAAATTCATCCAGATATGGGATTCTTCTAGATGTTCCTGCTAGGATTGCTCCAAGGATTCCTATACAAATTCTTCCTGTGCTTCCTCCAAAAAATTTCCAAAAAACTCCCTTGTCATATTTGGCCAAATTCAAAAAAAAAGTTCTTCGACAAAACATTTCCATCGAATGGTAAATCCTGCAGAAATAAGGGAAAGACATAAATGCACAGATAAACATTAGGTTTACAATAATTGTAAGGAACACGACTAAAGACTAATTTAAGAAAAAAAATATCCAGAGGGAATTGTTGTGTTTCAATCTACGTTAAGTTTACAAAAGTTCACAAAAATTGAAGTTTTATGTATTCTTGATCGAACCCCAGTGCAATACGTCTCATCACGCAGTTACATCCAACAGGTATAAGCCAAATTCTAGTATCACCTTCATTAACTAGGTATCGTTGAAAAAAAAAACACAAAACGTTTCGGTAAAAAACAAGACTGAAATTCTAAAACATGTGTTATAAATGTTACAGAACCTAACTCCATAAACGACGAACCGAATGCAAATCTTTGTCTATACACTTCATGAAATAAAACAAACGTTGCAGTAGTCTACCATCTAACTGTTTAACTGTTTTAATTTTATTGTTACAATCATAATTGTACTACCATTAATACCACATAAATAATGTTCCTTATCATTCGAATACTGCTGCTTCACGAACCCTGACGTGCGGAATCACCTACCCACCCCTTCACAAACACCCCTTAGATCATCCCCCCATCGACCATCTCCAACACAATATCCGTCATCTTCCGCCGGCACAACTCATTCGGAGGTACGTTCAACTCCGGCGGCGTCGGTGCCGTTTCCGATCCGCTTACATACAAATCGGGAGCCTCCTCCGACGAACAGGTACTGATGGGAAGCATGTCCATTGCCGTTCCCAGTCCGAACGGGGCACAGCTTCGAAACTCGTCCTGAATTTGGCGCAGCAGATCAGCCTCGTCGGTGCAGTAGTCCTGCAGAGATCCCAGCACTTTGAGGGACTTCACCAACTGCTGGTGGTAGATGGAGAGCCACGTCTGCAGGTTGGCCTTCCGTAGTGCGGACTCGGTAAAGCAGTAGATCAGGTAAGCTAGGTCCAGCGCGAGTGAACCGTGGCGGATCAGCTGGAAGTCCAAGAAACATATCTGAAAGGGTGGAAACTTCGTTAACTTTTTGAAAAGTCATAAAAAGCATTATTACATAACATAACAATTGTTTTACCCATCGTCTACAAACCTCAGTTATCGAGCCTTTTTCGTCATGCTTGAACAATATATTATTTGTCCAACAATCGCCATGGCAGATGACCGACAGCTTGCTCTTCCGGCTTACCAACTCCACCAAATTGCCGAAGCAATTATCCAAAAAGCCTTTCATTTTCGCCAAGTACTCCTTCTGATCCGGAATGGTCTGCGTCACCATCTGTAAAGCGTTCTTCGTCAGAATCTCATAGTAGTTCCTGTACCACTCGGTGTTCTCTTTCGTGAATATGCCCTCCGATATCTTCGAAGTCAACCGCTTGAACTCATTCGGATGTTGCATCTTGTAAGCCAAGCTAACCGCATGGAACTTGGACAGTTCCACCAATATAGCCTTCATCTGCTCCATGCCAAGTCCCGCCTGTCGATCGGGCATGGTAAAGCGACGAACCCGCAGATCTTCCAGCATTACCAGATCGTTCTGCGCCAGGTAGCACCGTGGAACTGCCATAAAAATATGGCTCACGTCCTTGGTTTTACGCTTCTGAAACGCGATAAACTCCGGCATGATGCAGTTGTAGAACTCCACCTCATTGCGAAACAGGGCTTCACTTTTGAACGCTTCGCGTTTTATTTTGCAGTCCGGAAGTCGTTTGCAGATGACCGTTCGTTCCCAACGGAGCTTCTTCGATGCGTCCTTGGGACGGGTGTAGCCTTTGAGAGTTATTCGGAAAAGGGCCGCAGTGTAGTTGTCTCCACGGCCGGATCCTTTGGCTTCCTGTGGAAGATAATGGATGTTATACAGATAGCTTTAGAACTTATTTTTTGTATTACAATAAGGATTTTGGAAGTAAATTAATCTTTACGAGGATGTAGCTTATTTTATTATTTTATTATTATAACTGGTGTATCTAACATGTGTTCAAACTGTAGGGGAGACTGGGGAGACTTGATCCCTTTTTCTTAATTAACCTGTAACTTTAAGAAAAACACGAAACTAGATCCGATTTCCGTACAGAATGGCAGGTAAACATCTATTGTAAGTTACCCGACTAGAAGCACCTAACAAGACAATAACAAAATTATAACAACCGTTGTTAGAAATAACATGATTCGATATAATTTTGTTGTAAGGATTCTTATATATGAATGACCATAACGAAATTGTAACAAAATTTGTTATTTTAGAAACAAAATTATAACAAAACTTGTATTATTTATTGAAACAGGTGTATAACAACATTTGTTACATTATGCATATTAAGATAATTACCTATAACATAATTTCCTAACAGATTTATTATAATATTTGCTATGATTTTTGTAACAAAATAATTTCAAAATTTGTTGGTTTTTACCCTTCTTACACCCATAAGAAGGGTATAAATATCGCTCGAAAAACCGACTTTCGATTCGAGGCCCGGAGGGCCGAGTCTTATATACCAATGAACTCAGCTCGACGAACTGAGCAAATGTCTGTATGTGTGTGTGTATGTGTGTATGTGTGTATGTGTGTGTGTGTGTATGTGCGTTACAAAAAAAAGTCACGCACGTTTCTCAGCCGTCTGTCAACCGATTTGAGTTCTATTGGAAGCAAATGAAAGCTACTACATCCTAGTAGAACGCTATTGATTTTTTTTTCGATTGGACGTTTGGTTACCGAGATATCTCTCGAAGAGTACTTATGAGTCATACTTCTAAACTTTTTAAGATTTTTGACCAAGTGTATCATAATAAATATTTCGGCCGTTTGTCAATCGATTTAAGTTCTCTTGGCACCAAATGAAAGCTACAGCATCCTAGTAGATCACCCAGAAATTTTATTTCGATTGGACATTTGGTTACAGAGATATCTTTCGAAGAGTACTTAGGATTTATACAACTAAACTTTTTGAGATTTTTGACCAATTGTATAATAATAAATATCTTAGCCGTCTGTCAACCGATTTCGGTTATCCTGGCACCAAATGAAAGCTACAACATTCTAGAAGAACCCTATACAATTTCATCAGGATTGGACATTTGATTACCGAGATATCTTTCAAAGAGTACTTGGGAGTAATACAGGTTAACTTTTTGAGAGATTTTGGACCAAGGTTACCATAATAAATATCTCAGCCATCTGTCAACCGATTTGGGTTCTCTAAGCACCAAATGAAAGCTACAATATCCTTGTATAAGGCCCTGAAATTTTATTTCGATTCGACATTTGATTACTGAGATATCTTACGAAGAGTATTTCAATAAATTCTTTTTTATTGATATATTCACTTGTTATCTTGCATTAGTTTTTCACCAGTCTATGGGAAATTATTTTCAATAAATTATGCTGATCTCATACAAAGTGTATTCTAGCAGGTTATTGTTTTCAACAAAATTATAATTAACAAATTACAAATACACAGAAATTTTATGAAAACTAACAATATGTTAAATGAAAGCTAGCTTTGAATTTATATATTGTTGGAAAAATGCAAGAACCGGACAGCCAAAATAACTAGTTAATGCCAAAACTGATTAACTTAGTAGATATATCATTTTTTGTCCTTTTTACACCATAGCCATGAATACCAAGTACTTCGGAGCTAATTTATTCGACTGATTAAGAGATATTAGACAAAGTGCATCTCTTTGTTAATCGATTCAAGATTATTTGGCAGTTAACAAAAGATACAATATTCCAGAATATGAAAGATATTTTTTTAACATTCCATATAAGATTCTAGGAGGTGACTGGCATTTCTGGTAAGTCCATGGTCTGATGCTATTTGGGAACCAATTCATTAGATGTCAAACCCACAATATTTTCTAGAACTTTTGGTCAATCACACAAAATAGATTTGCTTAATACGCATAATACAACAATATTTTTAATAAGTGTAAGAAGGGTTCTGTTCACCATAGGTGGATTAAATCGGGGTTTTTTTTTATATTGACGCGTAAAAGTTTGATCATTTGCATAATATTGACCACTCGAGCCAGAAGATAAAAACAAAACGTATAAGCATTCATGTATAACGTAACACTAAAATCGTCGTTTTAACAACCCCCCCTCCTCTTCCGTTACGCTTTTCAGTATGAAAGTCCTAAAATTTTTGTATTGGCCGTATCGCTCGATTGTTCCCTCTTCCTTGAGCGTTACGTAATTTGTGGACGGCGTCATATTTGTTATGAAAAATGAAACAGAACTTATTATCATTTAGTTTTAATCTACCAAATTCACTAACAAGTAGTGTTTTGAAGCAATAGTTATGCGATATCATTATAGCTAAAAGCTGTAGTAAAAAAAAACTGTTGGGATATCAATATGACTGGTTGGAAGTAAACATTATTATCAAAATAAAGTGTAAGCTGGATATATGACTGCAAATCAAATGCTCCACAGGTATCTGTTTTCTAGTGTTTTGGGATTCTTTTATTGCACTCTAATCCAAATCTGAAATAGTTGCTGGATGATGAGCCAATCGAATAAGAATCCGCACCAACAAAACAGCTGCTTTTATACTGTTTATTTGGTAATGTTGCAGCGGTTTGTAGCGTTCTCTAGCAGAAATTGGAGGACCGGCGGAAAAAAAGGCTAACAGGAATGAAAAATCTTCTCTAATGAACTATGCGTATCTTCGAAACTGTGGAAAAGCCGCGTAGAGAAAGTCGTGTAGAAGTGAATCCAGTACATAGCAAATCTGCGCGAAATCGGTAAACGAGAAAACTTTAATATCTCGGTTTCAGGCGAAACTAAGCTAAAGTATTCAGCATAACAGCTTAAGTATTTTGACGTGAGAAAAGATTGTTTGGTTTCGAGAGTAACTTTTGAGAAGAACGTATATGTTTTTGACATAAATGTTCTTGAAAAACTGTAACTCGGAAACTATTCGTATTTTTTACTCATAAAAATCATATTTTAACACAAAAACTCAAATTCCCAAAATACGTTTTTATGCAGTGTATAGTTTTGAAGGAAACTCGGGTGTTTTGGTGACAAAAGGAACATGAAGCACACATTATTGAAAAAAAAAGTTTTTTGAATTGCATCTTTGAGGAGTTTTGAAAAATCGCTTTCAGATAAAAAAAACCCGGATTAGTCCACCTAGTGGTGATAGTGCCTTACTCGTCAAATAAGTATTCATGATATCTCCATTGACGTAGAAGTGTTCTTGAATCACCGTAATACTTGATTTAGAAAAACAACTATAATAGCCATTTTTGAATTGGGAAACTTAATGATTGCATTTATTCCACTGATCATCATTAGAAAACTGAGAGTCTGAGCTTTAAAAACATTCAAATACAGTCGGGTCTCCCATTGGACGCTGCCACCCACTTTACGCCCACAGCGTTTTCCAGGTTGTCCTCTAACCAATTTAGTTCATATTTTTGTATGTGATGAGTCTATAGTAGGCACTTACTACACTTAAAAATTCAGCTAGATTGGATGTAAGACAGTTGAGAAATTGCGGTGGGCGTAAAGTGGGTGGTAGTGTCTAATAGTTAAATAGCTAATCACGAACACAGTGAAAATCGCAATTTAATGATAAAATTCAAAATGGCGGCCAAATTCAAGATGGCTGTCAAAACATTTTCAACTTAAAATGAAAGGTGTATACTTTCTATTCATAGAAATGGTAAGTATTGTACATGTTACAACATGAGTTTTCGAGATATGACGCGATAAATTAGGTGAAATTTGAAGAAAAATCGTCATTTTTGTCACCTTCTTAGCCTCTTGGCAAGAGAGGGGTTTAACAAAGTGGTTTTCATTCTTTTTTATCATTATCTAGCGAATAAGTAAGAAAAAAAATGAAATTCCAGCCTTTTTGTAAATGACGGCTTGGTTTCAGCAAGAATTACCCATGCATGGGTTTGGTTCTCTTTTGCATCTGAATATTTCCGATGGGACATCCAGAACCGGTTCCGGAACAATACCGGCAGTTTCTAATATAGTCTGAGGCTATTTTCTTGATAATTGTTCACCAGGATATTGAAAGAGGCGCCATTTAATGTGTCGAAAGCATGTGTTTGGTTGACGTTTATATTTGACCACTACCGGCGGGACACCTGGAACTGGTTCCGAAACAATGCCGGTTCAGATGTAGCCTGAGACTATTTTTCTGCTTACCGTTCATCAGGTTATCGAAAAACCCGCGGCTTGATATGTCGCATGCATGGGCTTGGTTCCATTTTATGTTTGACCACTTCCGGTGGGACACTCGGAACCGGTTCCGGAACTCTACCGGTTTAGATATGGTTTGAGACTATTTTCTTGCTTACCGTTTGATGTGTCGCATCGATGGGCTTGACTCCCTTAAATTTTTATCCACTTTTGGCGGGACACCCGGAACCGGTACCGGAACAATACCGGTTCAAATATGGTCTGAGACTGTTTTATTGCTTATTGTTCGTCAGGTTATCGAAAATGCCGCAGTTCGATGTGTCACATGCATGGCTTTGCAGCATTTTCATGTCTGGCCCCATCCAGGGGTACCGGCCCGGAACACCTAAATGGCCATAACTCCGGAACGGCTGGACCGATCCGAACCATTTTCAATAGGAAACAATGGGACCAGATTCCGCGTCGAATGAACCGTCGGCCATTAAAATCGGTTAAGGTTTACTGCCAAAAAGTGATGGGAGTTTATTTGTACACACACATACACACACACATACACACACACATACACACACACAGACATCACCTCAATTCGTCGAGCTGTGTCGATTGGTATATGTGACTCGACCCTCCGGGCCTTCTATCAAAAAGTCATTTTTGGAGTGAACATATAGCCTTTCCAGTACACTTAGTGTACGAGAAAGGCAAAAAATATGTTGCAATGCCAGAATATCTAGATTGAGTTTAAATAAGGGCGAAAGTAACATGAGAGAGTTCTCTTCATCGACTCTCTCTTCTGCAAATTAAAGTGACAAGATGCAAATTCAA
The DNA here is from genome assembly GCF_035046485.1 of Aedes albopictus. NCBI lineage: Eukaryota > Metazoa > Arthropoda > Insecta > Diptera > Culicidae > Aedes > Aedes albopictus. The sequence continues at coordinate 94,388,637 of NC_085138.1, read as the reverse complement.
TCAAACTTTTTTACACTTAGACGCTAGATTGCATCGCAACCTAGCGATTCATGACCAAAAAGTTTAACCATACTTCCTTTTTGTCACTTTAATTTGGAGAAGAGAGAGTCGATGAAGAGAACTCTCTCATGTTACTTTCGCCCTTATTTAAACTCAATCTAGATATGATTCTATCAGAAATTGTGGAGCCTCGTAGCCGTGCGGTTAGGGTCACCAAGCTTATAATCGCACCATACTATGGGGTGAGGGTTCGATTCCCGCTTCGGGCGTTGAAACTTTTCGTGAGAATAGTTTCTTCCCCGTTTCCACTGGTGCCTGCTCCGTTGTCCGTTGTCTAATGTTAAGTTTAAAACAGTCTGTACAGCCGAATGCTGAAGACCGTTGTCCGTGTATTTTATTTTTTTTTTCAATCCTTAACCTCGAAACAGCCACGAGTACTTCGGCTTCCCAAACTAACATAGTTTTAAGGCAGTAATAAATTGTAAAATGTAAAACCATTGTAAAAACAAAAGATTTCGGTTCAGTTATGCCCATGTGGCGCCCGAGCCTTCCAAATAAACGAATAAGTAAAAAAACTTGGAAAAATTTCCTTGGTACGTTTCCATGTAACAGTATCAATACGCATTTCTAAAAAAATACTGGGATTTCGATTATCATTTACAATAGATAAATTTGATAAATTTTTGATTGACGGTCAAGCTCATAAAGATATATTAAAACTAAGAATTATTACCGTTTTTCGTGTTCCTCGTTTCCACGGATTCGATGGTGATTCGAGTTGCGCTACGCCACTCAGATTGCGGTACGTGCGTGGAAAACTTTAAAATGAAACCTCTGATTTATAGAACGTGAAATAAGCCATTAAATCATCAAGTTATTAATAGAATACGGTCGATAAATCAGAATATGATATAAAAAGTTTGGCTTAAAAAGAAAAGTGTTCTATCTAATAAGATCGAAAAAAGCTAATAGGAAGAACACGCCGCGATATAGGCATACCCCTACAAACGGAGTGCGAATTCCGAAAAAGCTACTGATCGACAGAACTTGTGATGAAAACAGAACAATACAAAGGCAGTCGGGTGCCTGAAACTTTTGCCAGTCTTGGTCAGGTGGTATAAACTACCAACCAAGCCGATCTGTTTAAAACCACAGGTCGTACGGCAGAAGTTTCACGCATTCGATGTATTCGTTCAATACATGGCCTACTTGCCTAATTTCACCTTCTATAAACAAATTCACACTTGTTCGCTACCCAGCGAATACTATCATATCCTAGATCATATCTATCATTTCATTATCCACTTTGATCTCTACTCCCTTATGCTATGAGTAGAAAAAGACCGATATAGCCATTAAATCATTAAGTTTTTAACTAAGTAAACAACAAATGCCATGGGTCCATCACCAGCCTTACAGGCAAATCCTTAACCTAATACGTCTCACAACCACACACTCCGTAGTCATACGCGCCAACTTGTGACGTAGTTGGGGGGGGGGGCGAGGCCTCTCAAAATCAACCAAATTTGTAAAATTTCGACGCAGTTCATCTAGTTTAGGCATATTTACGTGAAAACTAGTGTATTGAGCTAAAAACAGTTGAATTTTGTCCAATTTTGGAGAGCTTCGCCCCCCCAACTACGTCACAAGTTGGCGCCTATGGTAGTACTTATGAGAGTGTCACTGAGTCGGAGGCCTCTTAAGTAAGTCCTATATCAATATTTCCTTCCCCGGTTCCAAGTTACGGTAAAAATGGTCGTGGCGGGGAATAATAACATTTGTGCTTTTGATATTCTTGCTTAAGATTGGAGCAAAGTTTAACTCCCCGGCCTTATTCCGAAAAGCAATCCGTGCGCGATTATCAAAAGGTGCATGAAAGTTGTTAGTATTGCGGAGATTCCACCTGTTTAGACTCCTGCGCGAAAATAAGTTGCGTTAATTTTTCTTGCGTGGGCCCACAGATATAAAAACAGACCGCATGCAGGGGAATATTTTACGCTGCGTTGTTGAGGGCACCTTTGGCAATATTGTTACATTGAAAACAAACAATTATAATGCACCCACGCTAAAAATAAGCCTAATCATTTTTTAGCGCTGGAATCTATATATGTCCGCAACGAGCAATATCCGATCTACGAAGTATACCGTAACTACGCTAACGTTAACGCATACACTAACGCAAACTGCAAAAATTTGTCATTCGCCGCACGATGCTGGAAATTATTGTATCGGACCCGTTTTACCCCACTCTCTCTTTTTCACCTTTCTGCAAAAATCCTGGAGCGCAAAATAAATGATTTATTTAATTTGTGTTTGTGTAAAAACTTCCCTAGTATCGAACGGAGCTGATTTCACTTACCGCAAGCCATTTATTTTAAACGCCAGCCGGGAATAGATGAGGATTTACGCAAAAAGGTGTGTGAGAGAAAGCGGGATAAAACGAGCTCAATACACTGATTTCCACCATCGTGCGGCGAATGACACCCTCCCTATCTGAAACTTTAGAGATTTTAGCATTTTGTATCAAAAATTCATTCAAATCCATCCACTCCGAGTAAAAATATTGAATTTATTCGCTTTTTATGCCAATTTTTTGCCCTGTGATAACGCATAAAGCGTAAAGAGAGCCTATAGCTCTTCCCGAATAAAAAATACAGTAGAAAAACCGAACGTTATATTGTAACAGTACTATTTAGAACCATATTTTTACAATAGACACCACTGTAAAAATAAAAATACAAAATCAATAAGATGTAATGTTGGATACCATACCGTGAATTGTAAATAAGATTTTTACAATATATTATACAGGTTGTTAAGTATCGTAACAATATAAAAAAATATTTTTCTCCATATATATTTTTTTGCAAAACCATACATTTTATTGTTAATGAATTGTTCAAAACACTGATACGTAGGTTTAAATATACCGTACATTGTATGGTACATGAATGGTTTCAAACAATAAAATGTACCGTAAATAAATTGTTTTTAATTGTAATTTCACTACTGGTTATACATTTAATCAAATGGTTTTGGAATGGTTCTCTTTTGTTATGTTGAATTGTTTTACATCACATAAACCATAGATTGTTAAATTATCTTGCCATTTTCCTCCTGTTAATGGCATCTTAGGCTTATTAGATTTATTAGAATGCGCTTTGGGAATTCCCAGAGCGTTTTGGATAACCCTTCATATATAGGATCGCCCACGTCTAAGTCTGAGTAGTCTCTGATTGCATTAACAGTTGAAGCTTAGGCTCCCATTCCCCACCAGCCAGATAACCGGGTTTCGCAAACTAAGCATTATTTGTGGCAACACTTTGAGCGGCATGATGGAACTATGCCGAGCGCACTAAGTGTTATTAGACCACTAATGTAGTTGCATGAAGTGGGTGACGAGGTACATAAGTATTATTACAGCGTGCTTAACCGTTATTGCAATATTGAGGCACCAGTTTGACTAAAGTTTGAAATACATAACAACTCATGAGATAACTCTCAAGTTCGATTCAAATATTGTCTATCCGGTTGGAATCAAGACCGACATTCAATCAAAAATTGTCATTTTCTTGGTCCACAAGTGTCGCAACTGTTTCGCATCTAGTGCGCTGTGTTGCTGACAACAACGGGAAGGATGCGAACTACCTTTGACATGATTGAAAAACGTCGCGAGTTGGGTCGCGTCGCGACTTCATTGTGCGAAGTCCGGTTTGGTGGCGGCCCGACAATATAAGTTAGGTTAAAAAGCGAACCCGCGGACGAACCTATATTAAAAGTCATTTCAGTGTTCAGTCCAGTCCATATGTTAAAGATGGCTCTACGTCAAAGATAAAGTTTGTCAACCGCATTTGATTCGATTGTGGTCGAAGGCAAGTTCACATGAGAGAAGAGGAGAAAACTCCCCTAAATGCAAATACAGAAAGAATAGTGTTGAAGTGTTGAACTCATCTACTGATTTACGGTAATCTGACCTGCATCTTTCCTGGTTGGCCTGCATTGCATTCGTATTTATCTCATCGCACTCTACACACCTAGCCCGCCCTCGAGCCCGCCATATATCTTGGACCCCTGCTTGGACCTGCAGTTCTTAGGACATCTGGTTTACCACTGATTTAAACATGTTATTGGCATTAACCCTTTGGAGCTGGAGGGGTCATATATGACCCCGGCGATGAAACCGAGCATAACAAACGTGTTCGACACCAGCGAGGTTGCGTCAACTGCGGCGAAAAAAATCGATTCCAAAAGGTTAAATTGATGTTTCAACTTATTCACTTTTTTTTCTTTCCTTTCCTTTGCATCAAAAAAGTCACAAACATCAACAAAACAAAGCACGGAAAAAATCTTAAACTGAATAAATCTGGTGTTCGATTTGAATAGGACGAATCTGCATAGGAATCACAGCAAACATGCGATCTATTCAAATCGAACAACAGAAATAATTAAAAATTCACGGAAAAATAATGTTTCGGAAAAGTGAATGGTTCAAACGTAAGAAAAACAGTATAATATATTGTTACATAAAAATCCAATGTAAATGTATAGTATAGCGAACCATTTCATTACAATACACTTTATTGTAGCTGGTACACTGTATGGTGCAGGAATGGTTTTCACCATACACCCTATGGTTAGTTTTTATCCGGGTTTACCACAGCGGGTCAAGAACAACAGAACGTCCTGAAGATTCAGGTTTCTGAAGTCAGTTTCACTTAATATTTAAGTGTTTACCGAGCACCGCAATATTTAAGTGTTTACCGAGCATATCAAATGATACGAAGTTCCATAATCGGATTCACAACTATCACATAAAATAAATCAGCTTGCTGAATATTCGCCATGTGATATCTGAATCGGCAGTGGTTGGTCAGCGCTTTGATCAGCTTGCTGCATTTCTGCTTAGACATATTAGTTGGATACTTCGCCATAACAATACAATTTTGTTTGGCTACTCTTATCGGCGCTGCAGTCTTGAGGAATCTAAAACAGTCGTTTTGATTCCCCAAGACTGCAGCGCCGATTAGAGTAGCTAAAATCTCTCACATCATCAGTCGAACTCTTTCAAGTATCAATTTTGTTTGACGACATAACTCCAAACTATTCCTAATATTTTTTCCAAACTATTTATAATATTTTTTGTGCTGAGTGGCAGCCCAGGTGTCAATCTGAAGCTTAACCCAACACTTCGATATCGGAATAGCTGGCTTAGGGCCAATGAAGTCATGTGATGCTCCAGTGTGAGCTAACTCATCAGCCAATTCATTTCCAGCGATGGCAAAATGGCTAGGTACCCATACAAGGTGAACAGCATTTGCTGAATTCAGCTCTTCGAATCGAGTTCGACAAGCGATAACTATCTTCGACCTGGAGTTGGCAGAAGCAAGTGCTTTAATAGCGGCTTGCCCATTACGTGCTGCTAAAGTGCTGATTGCACTCCGCACATAAGAGCAAAGATTTCGGCCTGAAAAACGGTGCAGTGCCTACCAAGTGAATAAGACTGATGCAGCCTTAGCTCACGAGAATAAACACCAACACCTGCTCGACCTTCGAGAAGGGAGCCATCAGTGTAACATACGATGCCGTCTGAGATACTTCTCTCCAGGTAACCAGATGTCCACTCTTCCCGAGAAGGGAATTTCGTGGAAAATGTCCTATATAGAAAAATTACAAGCAATTGTGAGATCACTTGGAGCAAGGACAACTTTGTCCCAATTCACCAAAAGTGGAAACAACGAGGTGTGTGTTGATGTGCGGTTCATAGGAGTTTCCTCTAGTAAACCGAGTACCCATAGACGGTAAGTCCAAGAAAGTGCTTCTTGTTTGAGATGAATGTGTAGTGGAGCAACGTCAAAGAGAACTTCGAGCGCTGCCGTAGGAGTTGAAGAGAATGCTCCAGACATCGCCATTAGGCACATTCTTTGGAGATGGCCTAATTTTGATTGGACCGTTCTCACTTCGCCTTTCTGCCACCACACAAGACATCCATAAGCCAATATTGGACGAACAACAGTTGTGTAAATCCATTTGATATACTTGGGTTTAAGACCCCAAGTTGTACCAAAGGTTCGCCGGCATTGCCCGAAGGCCATACAAGCTTTCTTGATTTTGAACTCAATGTGGGGTGTCCAGGAAAGCTTGGAATCAAGAATGACTCTAACGTACTTTACCTGTTCAGTCACATTGATTTCAGAATCAAAGAGACGTAAAGGTCGAACACCATTACGGTTTCGCTTTTCCGTGAAAAGAACAATAGATGTTTTACTCGGATTTACCGAAAGGCCATCTTGGCGACACCAACCCTCAACTACCTGAAAAGCGTTTTGCATCAGGTCGAAAAGGGTACTGATGCACATACCGACTAACATTGTTAGGTAGTCGTCGGCAAAACCATAAGTAGGAAAACCGCTATTATTGAGTTGCCTCAATAGCGTTTCTGCTACGAGATTCCACAAAAGTGATGATAAGACTCCTTTACCAATCGTCACTTGACGCTATGTCGAGAAGAGATGTCAGTTTTTGAGCATTTGGTAAAACCAATTGGAAACATTTAAGATATACCATGACTCCATGCGGCTTTCAATATGGCATAAGGCACGTTGTCAAAAGCACCCTCGATATCTAAGAAAACACCCAAACAAAATTGCTTTTGAGTAAATGCTTTCTCAATATCGTAAACAACCTTTTGTAAAAAAAAGTCACAGTAGACTTTCCAGATTGGTAAGCATGTTGGTTCACATGAAGAAACACGTTGGCCAAATGAACTCACGGATGTGATGATCGACAATGCGTTCTAAGCATTTCAGAAAAAAAGAAGTCAAACTGATAGGTCTGAAGCTCTTTGCTTTTTCATACGATGCTCGACCCACATTCAAAATAAACTTTACAGTAATATTCCACCAGGATTTGGGAATATACCCTGTAGCAAAACTGCAAACAAGTAGTTTTTTCAAAACATGTTTGAAATAAACAAATCTTTCCTGAAGCAATATGGGATATATCCCATCTGTTCCAACAAATTTGAAAGGAGCAAAGCTATTTAGTGCCCACTCAGTTTATTCTTTAGTTATGATACTTCAAGCCGAAGCTAAAAAGAAATATATCAAGTTCATCCGAATATGTAATATCCACACATCCGGGGAAGTGTGTACTGAATAAACATTTCAAAACTTTCTCATCAGGAGAAGTAAAGTCACCATTTGGCAAACGAAGTTCGTTCACTTGGAAATCCTTAGATTTTGCAAGGATTTTGTTCAATCGACTGAGTTCACTCGAACTGGAAACATTTGTACAAAGGTTTTTCCAGCCGGATCGTTCAGCAGACCGGAGAGCCGACCTGAAAGTCTCCGATCCAGCCGAACGTCGTTTGTTCCATCTACCAAGGCATTCCCCTGGTGGTCTTCACAGACCGTAGAGGACAACCTTCTTCAAAAGCTTTCATAATGAGGGCCGTTGTAGTAGGTATCAACAGTATCATCTAAACACTTGGAGTGTCAATGGATGGTGAGTATCAATGAAATTCGGCCGCAACCAAATCAGTGAAGAATTCCCAGTTGATTAAAAAGTTTTCCACTTATTCTTCCAGGTATTGGTAAAAATTCTCCAAAATTCATCATACTTAAGAAGTATGTACATTCCTCGAGCAGTACATTACATTACCAGGGGCCAGATTTATGAGATTCTCCTTGATTTCCCACAGAGCTTCATTACAAACTGCAATTCTTTGAACATGTTCTTCCACGAATTCTTTATTCAAATTTAATAGTAAATTACATATTCTCTGGAGAAAACGTTGTAATGTTGCGCTGAAAAATGACAAGAATATAACACTTTTTGCTCATCTCACAAGTATTTTAAAAAATATTTCAAAGCAAAAGTTAGTTTTGAATAATGATTAGTATTGGAAAGTTATGAGGAAAATAAAACTGTATATAAAATAAAGCCTCATTTTGCACAAGAGATCCGTCATTTAATTCTGTCTAATATTTGTAAAAATAGTTTGGGAAAATTTTGGGAATTCTGTCAGAGACTTTTCGCCAGGAATTATTTCAGAACATTTTGGCAACATAATTTGATGTGACGCATAGCACATAAATTTTTTGACGTAAACTACGTCTTACGGGAAGTACTGGGTGTAAAATGAAAATCTAAAATTTTGCGACCGTCACGAAAAATTGATAGGTTTTGAGCGCTAATAACTCAGCCGTTTCACGACCGATTTTCAAAATTTTTGCACCGATCGATCAGAAATTTATCTACGCGTTGAAATAATTATAGCTAACTATTGATTTTCAACAGCAAACTATTGAAAATTTGGGAAAAGTGAACCCATGTTTTAAGATTTATCCAGCCAATCACGTGCGAGCACATGCATGAGGTTTTCTGTCGAGCACTGGCCCGGTATAAAAGATAACTTCTTCTTCCCATCTTCCTTCATTCTTCATTGACCCATCGAGGGGAACGCATCGGAGGAGAGCTAGCCAGTTTCTCCGTTTGCATTTTCGCTGTCAGTATGCTTGCACATGTCGAGCGCGGTGGTTGCCGACGGTCGCGCGTCGTCGTGCCTGGCCTGAGCTGCTGACCAGTGCAGAAGGGAACGCACAGGGGGGAGTCAAGTTCCTCCGTTGGCATTTTCGCTCAGCATTCTTTGAAAAGCCGAGCGCGGTCGTGCGTGCGTCTTCGCGTCGGAGTGCGCGGCAGCACGAGTGGACCTGACGACCACATCAGAGTTGGAGCACAGGGCAGTTTCTCCGTTTGCATGTTCGTTCAGTATTCTGTGTGACATGCGGAGTGCGGTGGCTGTCGATGGCTGTGCGCGTCGTGCGCGGCGTGCGGTGGTAAAATTGGAGCAGCAAGCCGGATGAGGACATTTCATCGTCGGATGGAAATTATATGAATTAAAACAGTCCTTCTGAGGGCTATAAAACTGTCCCACAAGAGAGAACGGATAATTTTCCAGGTTACGGTTTCAAGTGAAATTACTATGAGATAGCTGTTATAAATGGAAAGAACAAAATCAGCAAAATTTGTACGACTTTGTACGACTTGATTGAAAATTTGTTCATTTCCTTCAACTTAGAAAAATGGTAACTTTGATGAAGAAAATGAGCATTGTTAAACAGTGTTGCCAAATTTGAATAAGTATGTTATTCGTTTAAAATCTGAAATACTTAACCATGTTATGAATTTATTATTTTTAAATATTCAACTTTTAATCAATCTAGTCTACCAATTTGCAAAAGTATGATTTGCAAATTATAATGAATTTGATGAACATTAATCAAACAAATATTGCAAAGAAATCCTATGGCATCACTGATTGTTACCCCTCTCTCATCGAACCAACCACGTTCGAGAGGGGAAAACGAACCGCCTTGCCGCTTGCCGCATAAAAGCAAACTGCTTCTTCCCATTTTCTCTTATTCTTTGCCAACTCTTTGACGGGAACGCATCAGCGGAGCGCTCACTTCACTTCCTTCAGTATGCTTTGGCAAGCCGATCGCGATGGTCGAAGGCGGTTGCGCGAGAGTGCGTCCACTTTAGCATCGTCACGTTTTGCACAGCATCGCTTCGCAAACCCACCATCGGAGTCAACGCCACCGTCGCCGTTCTGGATTTCGCAATCGTACAATTCAATATTTTCTGCAAGAGTTGATTCCGAATTAAGTGAAGACATGCAAATTCCGACATTTTAAAACCATCTACTAATGCGAATGCGGTAAAATTGCATGCAATGGGGTACTTACGCTACCACGGCACTGGAAATCTAAAATTTTACGACGGTCACGAAATTATGTCAGATTTTGCACGCTAATAACTCAGCCATTAATAGTATTATTTCCAAATATTTCATATTAATCGATTGGAAATGTACGTTCCATTTATGACAAATAATCAAAATTATTGATTTTCAAAAGCAAACTATTGAAAAGTAAGCCTCCATCAGTATGCTTTGGCAAGCCGAGCGCGATGGTTGTCGGCGGTTGCGCTCACCTTCACAACGTCGTGCGCAGCGCCAACCGATTCAGACTGGCACACGGCAAAGCTGACACGGTGCGGCAGCAACGAGGTCTTTCTTTTGCCCTGACGTTTTCTCAGCATCGCCATCGCAAATCCATCAGCGAAGTTAACGCCACCGTTGCCATCCTGGATTTATATGGCATAACTACCGAATTTCATCTATACTATGCAATAATAGAACGATTGTTGTACCACTAAGAAATGTAAACAGCCCTTCTCAGGGTTTCGAAAATGTTCCCCCACAAGAATGAACCGAATAATTTTCTAAGGAAGACGAAGCGCCGGGTCACAAATGTGTCAAAATCGGCACAGTCTCGAAGTAGTGGAAATATAATTGCTTATTGTAGCATCTATGATACATTCCATATAAATTTACAAAAGCGAGTTGCTGCGAGTTGATCGGAAATTTTCAATAGTTTTCTTAAACTTGCACGTTTAATAAAGAAATGAAGATAATTTCTCAACCAAATTTCAATTTGTATTATGTCTGCAAAAATCAAAAATCTACCTCTCTTATCAAACTAATTCTTCTTCTATCTATCAAACCAATTCTTCTTCTTCTTCTTCTTCTGGACGTCCTGGTAGAAAGCCTCGTCGCTGTTCTGACTTTTGCTGCCAGAACAATGCAATTTGTGAAACTCACGTGCAATAATTTGATTAAATTCTGGTTCGAATAGCCCTTTCAAGGGCTTTATCAATTTTCTGAAAGAGTAAACGGTGGATTTTCCGATAAAGTGACGCTGGTTACATAATTGTCAAAACTGCCGAATTTTGAAACCTACTACTAAACAACATGCATCAGCACTGTGCGGAAATAAAACCGTGTCTTTACGCCTGGTCGTGTCTCTGAATCTAGCGAGTGCGCTTTCTTCTTACGCTACCACCAAAGCAGCGTATAGTTATAAAGCACGTATATGGCAACCAAAATCCCACCTAATGCATCTGACAGGAGCCAATATCTATCGTGTATCCACAATGGAATGCTTTGTGGATACCCAAATGTTTACATACAAGATGTTGGATTTCTAAGAATGGCGGCCTCGCACCCTGGTGTTATAAAGAGCTTTCCACCTGCTTCGCTTAGGCTTCAAACTGTGGATAACTGATACTGTGGAAGATTGCAAGTGGTAGTCGATACGCGTATCTGTCAATGGATAAGCAAAATAGGGCGGAATTTAAAGGTACAAAACTTATTACACTCATTTGAAGAGGGTATTCTGCTTAGAGAAAAGTCGGTACAAGTTAAAACTATGTTATAATTATTTCCAATACACATTTCCTTGCACCAGAATTGTCAGACTTGCAAAATTTAACTTGTTTCTTATGAAATGATTATTTTTATTGATTGAAACTATTGGTTCAACCAATCACAAATTGCTTTACGTAGTTTACGTCATGCGGTTGTGTCTTGTACACACCCCTCTAATTTTTCTGGGTTGATTTGTTAAACTTGTTGCTTCAGTTAAACTATTGTTGTACCCTACCAGCTTATAAAACATAAAAGACTATTCAAATCCATAAATCATATTTTTTCAAATTTCTTCGACGAGTTTCTAACCTATACCTCACGTGGAATTAAAAATCAATACCACCCACTTACTTCATATGAGTCTATAACCAAGTCCGGTTCATGCTTGACGAAAATTTTCTGCAGCATCTGCAAATCCATCTTCGATGTCGAGGAGACAACCTCTTCATTATCACTATCGTTCACACCCATTTTGTTAAAACTAGTAGTCGAAATTTTCACCAACTTCAGCAGTGAACTTCGATATTTATATAAGAACCGCACTATGCACAAACCGGAATAACTTTTCTTCGTACAGCTTCTTCTGGATACCGATTCACCGAGCCTTTTTCCTGGTGACGTAAAGTCGGCTGACTGCCAGACACAACCGAATGTGAGATTCCTGACCACTCCACTACATCTTGGAAAACAGATGATTTCTCTTCTCACACGAAGTACAGGTTACAGCTTTTCCAGAAAAGCTTCCTTTTTGACATGGGATACCCAGCTACACGCACACAATCACCACCCCAGGAAAACTTCAATCGATTTTCCACTCCTTGTCTGTCAGACTGGCCGCTGTCTGCTCCCAAAAGAGAAAATCTTTTCACGTTTCAATCGCGTCCACGTGTGATACTCGTACCGATAGAGAATCGCAACCGTCTCGAACGCGTGCAAGTGCACTACTGAACCTCCGCTGGTGGCGAAGTAAGTAAGATCTCGTTCAATGATAGACCACCACGACCGCATGTGGCCACTTAACGGAAAGCGACGACGAGTAATTTAAATGATTCTGTTGAATACTAGCCTGTGAATCAACATTAAATTATTTAGCGGGGCGGTTTGTACAGATGTAGCAAGAATAGCAAACAAGAGTCTGAGCCAGATGGTATACGCGCGGAGGATCATTCACCAGTCGGAAGGGTTGCCGTACCATAAGTTCTTTAAGATTTAAACTTAAACTAAGTCTCAATATCTAAAAAAAATAAAGAAAATATAAATAGTTCATAGGTAATTCTGGAAATGTTTTCTCAACAATACTGGAAAAGCTTTCCCTAGATAGTTGTAAAAGCTTTTTCCAGACAACTGAAAATGCTTCTTCCAAAAAGCTGAAAAACTTTCCCAGGAAGCTGGGAAGCGTCCCCCAACAAGCTGGAAGATCTTCTCCAGTAAGTTAAAAAACCTTCCCCCAGGAAGCAGAAAATGTTTCCCCATTCCTTCAGGAAGCTTAAAATGTTTCCTGGGAGAAGCTTTTCCAGTTTCCTGGAGGAAGCCTTTCCAGCTTCCTGGGGAAAGTTTTTCCAGCATTTTGAGGAAGCTTTTCCAACTACCTGGGGGAAGCTTTGCCAGCTTAGAGGGACAAGCTTTTTCAACTACCTGGGGAAAGCTTTTCCAGCTTCCTGGGAATGGTTTTCCAGCTTCCTGGGGAAAGCTTTTACAGTTTCTTGGGGAAAGTTTTTACAGCTGCTTGGGGAAAGCTTTTACAGCTTTTTGGGGATAGCTTTTCTAGCTTCCTGGAAAAACACTATCCAGCTTCCTGGAGGAAGGCTTTTCTAGCTTCCTGCTAGAAAGCTTTCCAGCTTCTGGGATAAAGCTTTTCCAGCTTCTTGAGGAAGGGTTTTCCAGCATCCTGCAATCTTTTCCAGCTCTCTGGAGAAGATTTCCAGGTTCCTAGGGAAAGCTTTTCCAGCTTCCTGGAGAAAGACTTGCCAGCTTCCTGGGGAAAGCTTTTCCAGCTTCCTGGAGAATGCTTTTCCAGCTTCCTGAGGAAAGCTTATCCAGCATTTTGAGGAAGCTTTTCCAACTACCTGGGGGAAGCTTTTCCAGCTTAGAGGGGCAAGCTTTTTCAACTACCTGGGGAAAGTTTTTCCAGCTTCCTGGGAATGGTTTTCCAGCTTCCTGGGGAAAGCTTTTACAGCTTCTTGGGAAAAGTTTTTCCAGCTGCTTGGGGAAAGCTTTTACAGCTTTTTGGGGATAGCTTTTCTAGCTACCTGGAAAAACACTATCCAGCTTCCTGGAGGAAGGCTATTCTAGCTTCCTGCTGGAAAGCTTTCCAGCTTCTGGGATAAAGCTTTTCCAGCTTCTTGAGGAAGGGTTTTCCAGCATCCTGCAATCTTTTCCAGCTCTCTGGAGAAGCTTTTCCAGCTTCCTAGGGAAAGCTTTTCCAGCTTCCTGGAGAAAGACTTGCCAGCTTCCTGGGGATAGCTTTTCCAGCTTCCTGGAGAAAGCTTTTCCAGCTTCCTGAGGAAAGCTTATCCAGCATTTTGAGGAAGCTTTTCCAACTACCTGGGGGAAGCTTTTCCAGCTTAGAGGGGCAAGTCTTTTTAACTACCTGGGGAAAGATTTTCCAGCTTCCTGGAGAAAGCTTTTCTAGCTTCCTGGAGAAAGCTTTTCCAGCTTCCTGGGGAAAGCTTTTCCAGCTTCCTGGAGAAAGCTTTTCCAGCTTCCTGGGGAAAGCTTTTCCAGCTTCCTAGGGAAAGCTTTTCCAAGAGGCAGCGGACCTGGTGTGATGGTTAGAACACTTGACCATAACACCGAATCCCACTCCCGACAAACTCACAAAATGTGAGTTATTCCTTCGAAGGGAAACACAGCGTGGGTTCCGATATGAACTAGGCTAGGTCTTAAAATCTCGTTGATGCAGAAAAAAAAAGCTTTTCCAACATCCTGGGGAAAGCTTTCCCAGCTTCCTGAGGAAAGCTTTTACAGTTTCCTCGGGAAAGCTTTTCCAGCTTCCTGGGATAAAGCTTTTCCAGCATCTTGGGGTAAGCATTTCCAACTACCTGGGGAAAGCTTTTCCAGCGTCCTGAGGAAAGCATTTCCATCGAACAGAGGAAAGCATTTCCAGCTTCCTGAAGAAAGCTTTTCCAGCTTAATAGGGAAAGCTTATCCAGCTTCCTAGGGAAAGCTATTCCAGCTTCCTAGGGAAAGCTTTTCCAGCATACTAGGGAAAGCTTTTCCAGCATCCTAGGGAAAGCTTTTCCAGCTTACTGGAGGAAGCTTTTCCAGCTTCCAGGAGGAAGCTTTTCCAGCTTCCTGGAGGAAGCTTTTCCAGCTTGCTGGAGGAAGCTTTTCCAGCTTCCTGGAGGATGGTTTTCCAGCATCCTGGAGGATGGTTTTCCAGCATCCTGGAGCAAGGTTTTATAGCTTCCTGGAGGAAGCTTTTCCAGCTTCCTGGAGAAAGCTTTTCCAGCTTCCTGGAGGAAGCTTTTCCAGCTTCCTGGAGGAAGCTTTTCCAGCTTCCTGGAGGAAGCTTTTCCAGCTTCCTGGAGGAATCTTTTCCTGCTTCCTGGAGGATGCTTTTCCAGCTTCCTGGAGGAAACTTTTCCAGCTTCCTGGAGGAAGCTTTTCCAGCTTCCTGGAGGAAGCTTTTCCAGCTTCCTGGAGGAAGCTTTTCCAGCTTGCTGGAGAAAGCTTTTCCAGCTTCCTAGGTAAAGCTTTTCCAGCTTCCTGGGGCAAGCTTTTCCAGCTTCCTGGGGCAAGCTTTTCCAGCTTCCTGGGGAAGCTTTTCCAGCTTCCTGGAGGAAGCTTTTCCAGCTTCCTGGAGAAAGCTTTTCCAGCTTCCTGGAGGAAGCTTTTCCAGCTTCCTGGGGGAAGCTTTTCAGCTTCCTGGGGAAAGCTTTTTGAGCTTCCTGGGGAAAGCTTTTCCAGCTTCCTGGGAAAAGCTTTTCCAGCTTCCTGGGGAAAGCTTTTCCAGCTTCCTGGGGAAAGCTTTTCCAGCTCCCTGGGGAAAGCTTTTCCAGCTTCCTGGGGAAAGCTTTTCCAGCTTCCTGGGGAAAGCTTTTCCAGCTTCCTGGGGAAAGCTTTTCCAGCTTCCTGGGGAAAGCTTTTCCAGCTTCCTGGGGAAAGCTTTTCCAGCTTCCTGGGGAAAGCTTTTCCAGCTTCCTGGGGAAAGCTTTTCCAGCTTCCTGGGGAAAGCTTTTCCTGCTTCCTGGGGAAAGCTTTTCCAGCTTCCTGGGGAAAGCTTTCCCAGCTTCCTGGGGAAAGCTTTTCCAGCTTCCTGGGGAAAGCTTTTCCAGCTTCCTGGGGAAAGCTTTTCGAGCTTCCTGGGGAAAGCTTTTCCAGCTTCCTGGGGAAAGCTTTTCCAGCTTCCTGGGGAAAGCTTTTCCAGCTTCCTGGGGAAAGCTTTTCCAGCTTCCTGGGGAAAGTTTTTCCAGCTTCCTGGGGAAAGCTTTTCCAGCTTCCTGCGGAAAGCTTTTCCAGCTTCCTAGGGAAAGCTTTTCCAGCTTGCTGGGGAAAGCTTTTCCAGCTTCCTGCGGAAAGCTTTTCCAGCTTCCTGGGGAAAGCTTTTCCAGCTTCCTGGGGAAAGCTTTTCCAGCTTCCTGGGGAAAGCTTTTCCAGCTTCCTGGGGAAAGCTTTTCCAGCTTCCTGGGGAAAGCTTTTCCAGCTTCCTGGGGAAAGCTTTTCCAGCTTCCTGGGGAATGCTTTTCCAGCTTCCTGGGGAAAGCTTTTCCAGCTTCCTGGGGAAAGCTTTCCCAGCTTCCTGGGGAAAGGTTTTACAGCTTCCTGGGAAAAGCTTTTCCAGTATCCTGGGGAAAGCTTTTCCAGCTTCCTGGGGAAAGCTTTTCCAGCTTCCTGGGGAAAGCTTTTCTAGCTTCCTGGGGAAAGCTTTTCCAGCTTCCTGGAGGAAGCTTTTCCAGCTTCCTGGAGAAAGCTTTTCTAGCTTCCTGGGGAAAGCTTTTACAGCTTCTTGGGGAAAGCTTTTCCAGCTTCTTGGAGAAACACTTTCCAGCATCCTAGGGAAGGCTTTTCTAGCTTCTTGGGGAAAGCTTTTCCAGCTTCCTGGAGAAAGCTTTTCCAGCTTCCTGCGGAAAGCTTTTCCAGCTTCCTGGGGAAAGCTTTTCCAAGAGGAGCGGACCTGGTGTGATGGTTAGAACACTTGACCATAACACCGAGGACCTGGGATCGAATCCCATTACCGACAAACTCACAAAATGTGAGTTATTCCTTCGGAAGGGAAGTACAGCGTGGGTTCCGATATGAACTAGCCTAGGACTAAAAATCTCGTTAATGCAGATAAAAAAAAAGCTATTCCAGTTTCCTGGAGGAAGCTTTTCCAGCTTCCTGGGGCAAACTTTTCCAGCTTCCTGGGGATAGTTTTTCCAGCATTTTGAGGAAGCTTTTCCAACTACCTGGGTGAAGCTTTTTCAACTACCTGGGGGAAGATGTTCCAGCTTCCTGGGACAAGCTTTTCCAGCTTCCTGGGGAAAGCATTTCCAGCTTCCTGGGGAAAGCTTTTCCAGCTTCCTAGGGAAAGCTTTTCCAGCTTCCTGGGGAAAGCTTTTCCAATTTCCTGATGAAAGCTTTCCCAACTTCCTGAAGAAAGCTTTTCCATCATCCGAGAGAAAGCTTATCCAGCTTCCTGGGGAAAGCTTTTCCAGTTTCCTGATGAAAGCTTTCCCAATTTCCTGAAGAAAAATTTTCCAGCATCCGAGAGAAAGCTTTTCCAGCTTCCTGGGGAAAGCTTTTCCAGTTTCCTGATGAAAGCTTTCCCAATTTCCTGAAGAAAAATTTTCCAGCATCCGAGAGAAAGCTTTTCCAGCTTCATTGGGAATGCATTTCCTGTTTCCTGGAGGAAGCTTTTCCAGCTTCCTGAGAAAGCTTTTCCAGCTTCCTGGAATAACTTTTCAAGCTTTCTGAGAAAGCTGTTCCAGATTCCTGAGGAAAGTTTTTCCAACTTCCTGGAGAAAGCTTTTCCAGCTTCTTGGGGAAAGCTTTACCAGCTTCCTGGGGAAAGCTTTTCCAGCTTCCGGGGGAAAGCGTTTCCAGCTTCCTGAAGGAAGCTTCCTGGAGAAAGCTTTTCCAATTTCCTGAGGAAAGCTTTCTCAACTTCCTGAGGAAAGCTTTTCCAACATCCTGGAGAAAGCTTTTCAAACTTCCTGGAGAAAGCTTTTCCAGCTTCCTGGAGAAAGCTTTTCAAACTTCCTGGAGAAAGCTTTTCCAACTTCCTGGGGAAAGCTTTTCCAGCTTCCTGGGGAAGGCTTTTCAAGCTTCCTGGGAAATGCTTTTCCAGCTTCCTTAGGAACGCTTTTCCAGCTTCCTGTAGCAAGCTTTTCCAGCTTTTTGGGGAAAGCTTTTCGAGCTTCCTGCGGAAAGCTTTTCCAGTTTCTGAGAAAGCATTTCCAGCTTCATGGAGAAAGTTTTTTCAGTTTCCTGATGAAAGCTTTCCCAACTTCCTGAAGAGAGCTTTTCCAGCATCCTAGAGAAAGCTTTTCCTGCTTCCTGGGGAAAGCTTTTCCAACTTCCTGGGGAAAGCTTTTCCAAGAGGAGCGGACCTGGTGTGATGGTTAGAACACTTGACCATAACACCGAGGACCTGGGATCGAATCCCATTACCAACAAACTCACAAAATGTGAGTTATTCCTTCGGAAGGGACGTACAGCGTGGGTTCCGATATGAACTAGCCCAGGACTAAAAATCTCGTTAATGCAGATAAAAAAAGCTATTCCAGTTTCCTGGAGGAAGCTTTTCCAGCTTCCTGGGGCAAACTTTTCCAGCTTCCTGGGGATAGTTTTTCCAGCATTTTGAGGAAGCTTTTCCAACTACTTGGGTGAAGCTGTTTCAACTACCTGGGGAAAGATGTTCCAGCTTCCTGGGGAAAGCTTTTCCAGCTTCCAGGAGGAAGCTTTCCCAGCTTCCTGGATTAAGCTTTCCCAGCTTCCAGGAGGAAGCTTTTCCAGCTTCCAGGAGGAAAATTTTCCAGCTTCCTGGAGGGAGCTTTTCCAGCTTCCAGGAGGAAACTTTTCCAGCTTCCTGGAGGAAGCATTTCCAGCTTCCTGGAGGAAGCTTTTCCATCTCCCTGGGGAAAGCTTTTCCAGCTTCCTGGGGAAAGCTTTTCCAGCTTCCTGGAGAAAATTTTTTCAGCTTCCTGGGGAAAACTTTTCCACCTTCCTGGGGTAAGCATTTCCAGCTCCCTTGGGAAAGCTTTTTCATTGTCCTGAGGAAAGCTTTTCCAGCTTCCTGGAGAAAGCTTTTCCACCT
This sequence comes from Aedes albopictus, assembly GCF_035046485.1. Taxonomy (NCBI): domain Eukaryota; kingdom Metazoa; phylum Arthropoda; class Insecta; order Diptera; family Culicidae; genus Aedes; species Aedes albopictus. The sequence continues at coordinate 94,370,128 of NC_085138.1, read as the reverse complement.
TCCTGGGGAATGCTTTTCCAGCTTCCTGGGGAATGCTTTTCCAGCTTCTTAGGAGAAGCTTCCAGCTTCCTAAGGAAAGTTTTTGCAGCTTCCTGGGGAAAGCTTTTCCTGTTTCCTGAGCAAAACTTTTCCTCTTCATAGGGTAAGATTTTCCACATTCCTAGAAAAAGCTTTTCCAGCTTTCTGATTGATGCTTATCCAGATTCCTGGGGGAAGTTATCCAGCTTCCTGGAGAAAGCTTTTCCTGTTTCCTGGGGAAAGATTTTCTAGCTTGCTGGAGGAAGCTGTTCCAGCTTCCTGGGGTAAGCTTTTCCGTTTTTCTGAACGAAGCTTTTCCTGCCTCCTAGAGAAAGACTTTCCACCTTCCTGGGGGAAGCCTTTCCAGCTTCCTGAGCGTAGCTTTTTAAACATTCTGGAGGAAATCTTCACAACTTTGTGGGAAGCTTTTCCATTTTACTGTGGAAAGCTTTTCCAGCTTCCTGGGTGAAGGTTTTCCAGCATCCTGGAGGAAGCTTTTCCAGCTTCCTAAACAAATCTTTTCCAGCTTCCTAGGAGAAGTTTTTCTAGCTTCCTTTCTGGGGAGTCTATTTTAGTTCACTGGGGGAAGCTTTTCCAGCTTCCTGGGGCAAGCTTTTCCAGCTTCCTGGAGAACTTTTCGAGCTTCCTGGAGGAAGCTTTTCCAGTTTCCTGGGGCAAGTTTTACCAGCTTTCTAGGAAAAGATTTTCCAGCTTCCTGGGAAACCTTTCCGTCTTTCTGAAAAAAGCTTTTCAAGTTTCCTGGGAAAAGCTTTTCCAGCTTCCTGGGAAAGGCTTTCCCAGCTTCCTCGTTCCCGGCGGGGGAAAGTTTTTCCAGCTTCCTGGGGAAAGCTCTTCCATCTTCCTGGGGAAAGCTTTTCCAGTGTGCTGGGAAAAGTTTTTCTAGCTTCCTTCCTGGAACAAGCTTTTCCTGGAGGAAGCTTTACCAGCTTCCTGAAAGAAGTTTGTCCAGTTCCCTAAGGGAAGACTTTCTAGCATCCTTGAGGAAGCTTCCTGCTTCCTGAGGGAAGCTTTTCCAGCTTCCTGAAGGAAGCTTTTTATTGGAGGAAACTTTTCCATCTTCTTGGAGGAAGCTTTTCTAGCTACCTGTTGGAAGCATTCCCAGCTTACTGGAGGAGGTTATGCCAGTTTCCATAAGGAAGCTTTTCCAGCTTCCTGGACGAAGCTTTACTATCGTCCTAGAGGAAGCTTTACCAGTTTCCTGGAGCAAGCTTTTCCAGCTTCCAGGAGCAATCTTTTCCAGCTTCCTCAGGGAAGTAAAGCTTTTCCAGCTTCTTTAGGGAATCAAAGCTTTCCGAGCTTCCTGAGCGAAGCTTTTCCAACTTCCTGAAGAAAGTTTTTCCAGCTTCTTGAAGAAAGCTGCTTCCAGAAGATTTTTTTTGGACCTTCCTATAAGAAGCTTTTCCAGCATCCTGCGCGAAGCTTTTTCAACTTGCTGGAAGAAGCTATCCCAGCTTCTTGAATGAAACTTTTCCAGCTCCCAGCCCCAGCTCTAGCGCCAAAACAATCCTGGAGGAAACATTTCCACCTTCCTGGAGGAATCTTTTCCAGCTTCCTAGAAGAAGCTTTCAGCTTCTTAGGGAAGTATTTCCAGTTTCCTGAGGGAAGCTTTTCCAGTTTTCTGGGGAAGCTTTTCTTGCATCCTGGGAGAGGCTTTTTCAGCTTTTGTAGGATGCTTTTCCAGGTTTCTGAGGGAATACTTTCCCAGCTTCTGGAAGGAAACATTTTATTATAGAAGTTTCAATTTAAACATAAATTTTCTATATGTACTGGCATCATTGCCATGTTCTCCACAATTGAAGACTTCACAATAAATGATGCAGGGCACTCAAATTGCCACTGGTTTTACCCTTTGATCTATCCAATTCCACGTACCGTACTTCGTATCTACTCTCACTCAACGCAACGGGACAAAACGTTTGATTCATTTATGTAGTGTCTGATTCTACGCGATCGTTGACGATGTTATACTCAGAGAGACGACGCTTCTAGGTAGGCCTACAAAGACGTATCGCAACATTGAATGTGATAAACAAATTACAGCTAAATGGCGATTTGAAAACGACACAAACAAAAAGAGTCAAAGGCCAACAATACATACGATATCCTAGGAACAACGCAGAAAATACTAGATTTCAAAATTTGGAGAAAACAACTTGCGCGTGGAAACATTCGTCGTAAGTCAGTCTGTCGGTCGGCCGATGGTTGGTTGGTTGATAGATGAGATTGATTCAATTTATTTTACAGCGCCCACCCCCCAATAGACGAGGGTCATGAATCTTCGTAAACGAGGCCCTATTTGTCAATCTAAATAAATGCATTTGAAACAAAACCCGGACCATGGCTACGGCTACATCTACATCGGAATCGTAATAAAGATGAAACGTGACGGTGGAGAATGTTCCGAACGAATGGGGCTCGTTTAAGTCACTTAATTTTACGATGTTGCATACGGAGCGATTCTGTATAGAATGGAGGCGCATGGTTGTCGTTAAGGGAGAAACTATCCACGGTTCTATACATTGTAAATCTAACGATTTATCAAAGTCAAAGTGGAAAGGCATCAGGAAGCAACGCATGTTGAGGATGTTAAGCGAAGTCCTTCACATTCGCCTCAGCTTCAGGGTTTTCCAAATTCCTTACTCAATTTTCTACAGAAATTTCTAGAAAATGTTCAGTTCATGTTTAGTCCAAAAGTTTCTAGAACTTTTCTCTAGAAATTCCTCCTGGTCTAGTAATATCTATCTGAAATTTCCCCAAATCATGAAAATTATTTTTCTCCAGGTATTTCCCGAAAGATTCTGGTAAACATTGAAAAATAGATTGGCTCCTCAAACTAGATACGTCATGCTAAGAGCAAAGTACCTGCGATTTCTTTCTGAATTCTTTCAAGGACACCTTCACAAATTCCTTCAGGTATTTCTTCAGGAACTTCTCCAGGGATTCTTTCAGGAATTCATCAAGTGATTTCTCCAGGAAAATCCTTCGTAAATTCTTCCATGGGCATCTTGCAAGGTTCCGATAGTGATTGTTTCAGGGTTTGTTCCAAAAAATGCTTCAGGAATTTCGCCCACGATTTCATCAGAATTTTTTACAGATACTTCTGCAAGGATACATCGACGAATTCCTTCAGGAATTTTTCCATAGCTTCCTTCAGTGATTCCATCATTAATTGCTCCAGAGATTTTTTCAAGTATTCCTCTAGGTGTTTTGCCAGGCATTCCTCCGGGAATTTCTCCTGGAATATCCTTAGAAGTTCCGCCAGTAAATTTTTCCAGTGCTTTTATCGAGGATACCTCCAAGAATTTCTCCAGGGATTCCTGCAAGTGTTCCTTCACAAATTTCACCAGGCATTTCTCCACATATTCTTTCAAGAATTCTACTAGCGTTTGCTCCAATAATTCCATCTGGAACATCTTCTGTGGTCTCCATATAACCTAGTGGTTAAGGCTATGGATCGCCAATCCGGAGGCGGCGAGTTCGATTCCCGTTCCGGTCGGGAAAATTTTCTCGACTTCCTGGGCATAGAGTATCATGCCACACAATGTACAAATTCATACAATGGCAAGCAAAGAAAGCCCTTCAATTAATAACTGTGGAAGTGCTCCAAAAACGCTAAGTTAAAGAGAGGCAGGCCTAGTTCCAAATGCGAACGTCGAGCCATAAAGCAGAGGCGTCTCGTGACTAGCAGACTGACCTGTTCTACAGATTACTATTTTACTAAATGAAAACACATTAGAGTTATTTTATACTATGCTTGCTGTTTTTTTAGTATTGTGAATTTTAACAAAAGCTGATTCTTATTTTCTTGTTTGTTAACAATTTTCTGAAAAATATCTTCCGCATTTTCATCACAAATAATGATGCGATTCGCATTCAGATGCGCCTTAGAGCGACTTCCGATGTTTGGTATCTCACATAGACTTTAAGAAAAATCCTTTTTCGGTGGAAGTCATTTACTAACGTTCTTCACACACCGACGATATGTACTTGTTTTTTTTTTTCAATCATGTCCAACATGCTCTCTTTTCCGCAAATGTTTGAAATTTCCACCTCCATGAATTCTTTAAGCTCATATCATGGCCTCGAAGTTAAAATTTGGAAACCGTTGTCAACGAGCTTGAGCACATTCGGCACCCCCAGCTTCATCCACGCTGGATGTAATGCATAACAAGCGCGCACGACATTGGGTGTGCCAAAATGTGCTCTAGCTGCGCAAGTTGTTCTCAGCCTACGTAGAACGACAAACCGAGAAGCCACAGTCCAAGCTTTCATTCATTGCTGGTTTTGCTACACACATGTAAACTTTCCACTGAAGAAGCTCTTTGTGTTTAGCTGTGTGCCTCTGGTATCCATCGCTTTTTTCTCTGAAGAGTATACCGAGCAGCATGCTAACAATCATTTACACACATATGAGAACCTGATCGGTAAGCATAGCTGGCAAAGTATCTATTAAATACTGTGCAATCAATGTTCGTTATTCCATTTTTTTTAGATATTGTTAAATAATCCTTTAATTTCCAACAACGATACAACATACATTTTTTAGCATTCTAAAACTGTAAATTTTCAACATGATTTTAAAGACTTTAGTCGATTGCGCTTAGCGTGCGTGTACGCGTGAGAAGCAGGCGGGAAGTGAAAAATGAAAAGAGACGTTGACAACGCTGCTGCTGGTTCTAGACGAGTAGGGAACGTATGAGCGACAGAGTAAAGTGAAATGAATTCGAATGAACACTGCCATTCGGAGGCAAAAAAAGTGAGGAAACGGTTGGTTTGGGAACAGCATCCATCGTTCGCATGAATCGGGGAACCGGTGGCATGTAGTTTCGAAGAGTCGAGCAAGAGAGAGCTGCGCAAGGCTGGCTCTCGCATGCTCTTGTTATATGGTTTCTGCCGGTGGATGGCTTGGAGTCGTCTTTCGTTCTTCATAAACCGGGAACGATGTTTGCGCCTTGTGTGCAAGTTGTTATGGGGTATGTGCGGTGAGAGTTTTAAATATAGTTTATTCTTTTGGTATATCTACTTAAAGATTATTTAACGAGTTTTATTCTCAGCCTATACCCGTTCCAAGAACAGGTCGAACATGTGGACGAGGCGCCTCTGCCATAAAGAAGAAGAAGAAGAAGAAGAAGAAGAAGAAGAAGAAGAATCTTCCAGAAACCCTTTCAGAAAAATTTACTAGAGATTATCTAAAAATAAATCCAGAAATTTCTTTAAAAAAAATGTACAAAACATTCTTTTGGGAGTCCATTCAAAGATTCCTGTAATAACTCCTTCAGAAATTATTGCAGGCATGGATTCCTTTAGATTTTTTTAGGTATTCCTACAGAAACTCTTCCTTCCAAGAGTTTGATAAGAAAGCTTTCCTGGGATTTCCTAAGGAGCTCCTCATGGCGTTTCTTCAGAAATTTTTCCAGGTTTTCCTCCAAGAATCCCTCTAAGGATTCATCCGAGAATTTATTTTGTGTTATTCTTTCAGGAACAACGGCAGGGATTATTTAAAAAAAATCCTCCAAGGACTTCTCAGGAACACTTTTTAGAATTCTTCAAGGAATTCCTCCAGGAATCACAAATTAAATAAATTCATATTGAATATTGAAAAAAAAAAACATCTAAACTATTGTTTAAAACTACTCCTACAAAATCCAACATTTTGCGGAGCTTCTCATGGGTTCAGCCATTATTATCTAGAAGTTTTATCAACTATGTATTCCTTTCAAGGGATTTGTTAAAAATTAATTTCTTAAAAAATTTCATGATTTGTAACGAAAAAATCTATTAGAAATGACTTAAGCAATTACGCCAGTCATTTTTAAGGAATGTCAATTCAACTAAAATCCTCACTCTTGAAAGTTTGTAGAAAGTTTGTTCATACATTTTGATAAAGATATGTTAAGAATTCCATCAGGCATTTTTCCGGGACTTCTGGGTCTCCATTTGATACTTTAGAAACGTTACTGTTCATAATTTTTATCAGAAAATGTTCCGTCCATGTTTAGTCCACCAATGTCTAGAACTTTTTTCTAGAAATTCATCCTGGTCTAGTAATATCTATCTGAAATTTCCCCAAATCATGTTTAAGGAACTGATTTTGCTCCAGGTATTTCCCGAAAGTTTCTGGTAAACATTGAAAAATAGATTGGCTTCTCAAACAAGATACATCATGCTAAAAGCAAAGTACCTGGGATTTCTATCTGAATTCTTTCAAACACACCTTCACAAATTCCTTCAGGTATTTCTTCAGGAACCTCTCCAGGGATTCTTTCAGGAATTCATCAAGTGACTTCTCCAGTAATCCAGAAAAATCCATCGTGATTTCTTCCATGGGCAACTTGCAAGGTTCCGATAGTGATTGTTTCAGATTTTGCACTCCTTTAGAAAAAAGTAAGATATTCCCTAAAGGATTTCCTAAACGAATGCTTTAGAAAATTCTGAATTTTTTTTTTTCAAGAATCTGGAATTTCCTTCTAGAAATTTTCGCCAAGCCTTTAGTCACATCGTGTTGAGGAGCGCGGGTTCGATTTCCGCCGCAGCTGTCAGGAAAAGTTTTCGGCTGTGCCACTGGGCGTTGCATGCTAGTCCGTTGTCTAGTGTCGTGCTTCCTTTAAAGAGCAAATAGCTCACTGGAAGCATTAAACGTGTCCGTGTCTTTAAAAAAAAAAAAATAAATAAATAAATAAAAAAAAATAAAAAAATAAAAAAAAAAAAACAAAAAGAATTGCAAGCAATGGTTATATACATTTCACCAGAATTTCTTCATGATATTTCAGGTTTTCCAGGTAGTAGACACCTTGTCTAAGGATTCCTTCAGGATTTCTCCAAGAATTTCATCTGCGATTCCTCCAGGAATTATTTCAGGTATTCCTCTACGAATTCTTTGAAAGATTCTTCCAGAAATATTTTCTGGAATTCCTCAAGGAATTCTTTCAGGGATTCCTCTGGGAGTTCCAACAGGAGTTTCTCTAAAAATTCCTCCAGAGATTCCTCTAGAAATTCCTGCAGAAATTCTTCAATGAATTGCTCTAGAGATTTTTCCAGGAGTTCCTCTAGAAATTTCTTCAGATATTCCTACAGGCATTCCTGTAGGATATCCTCTAGGGATACCTCCAAGAAATCCTACAGGAATTCTTTCTTGCATTCCTCCAGAGATTCCTCCAGGAATTGCTTCAGGGATTCCTTTAAAATTTACACCAGGAAATTCCCTAGGAATTCTTACAGGGATTCTCCAGGAGTTCTTCAAAGAATTCCTCTAAGCATTTTTCTAGAGACTTCTACAGGAATTCCTCCAAAGATTTCTCCGGAAATTCTTCAGGAATTCCTCAAATAATTCCCCAACGCATTCTTCCAGGTATTTATCTAAGCATTCTTCCAAGGACTTCTCTTTGGATTCTTGCAGAGATTCCTACAGGAATTCTTTCAGCGTTTCCTGCAGATATTCCTCCAGGAATAGCTTCGGAGACTCCTCCAGGAATTCCTCCGGGAATTCCCCAGGAATGCTTCCAGGAGTTTCTTCCTGGGATTTCTCCAGGCATTCCTTCAGGATTTTATCTAGGAATTTTTCAGGGTCTTCTTGGGAAATTCCTCCACAAAGTACCCCAAGAATTTCATCAGGGATTCCTCCAGGAAATTCACCAGGAATTGATCTTCGGGGGTTCCTTCAAAAACTCTTCCAGGATTCTCTCTAGCAATACCTTCTGGATTTGTTTTCAGGGATTCCAGGAATTATTCCAGATTTTCCACCAGGAGTTACTGCAGGAATTCCTTCAGGTTCCTCCAGGAACTTCTTCAGGGATTTTTCCAGGAATTTCTCTACGAATTTCTTTAAGGATTCCCCCAAGTGTTCTTTCAGGAATTCGTTGGAGGATTTCTTCAGGGATTCCTCCAAAAATTCCTTTTGAAATTCCACCAAGAATTTCTCAATGGATTTTTTTCAGAAATTTCTCCCACAGTGCCTCTTAAGACTCCTACAAAAATTCATCCAGTAATTCTTTCAAGAATTCTTCTAAAGATTTATCCAGAGGTTCCTTCAGGAATTTCTCTAAGTATTTCTCCAAAGATTCCTCCAGGAAATCCTTCGGAGATTCATTCAGGAAATCCTCCAGATATTTCTTCAATGATTCTTCCAGGAAACCCTCTAGGTATTTCTTCAGGGATTCTTCCAGGAAATTCTCCAAGAATACCCTAAGAAAAGTTTTTCATGACATTCTCCAGGCATTCTTCCAGTAATTCCACTACAGATTTCTCAAGGAATTTCTTCGGGGATTCCTTCAGGGATTTCTCCACAAATGTCTCCAAAGATTGTCCCAGGAATTCCTTCAGGAATTACTTCGAGGATTTTTCCAAAAGTCCTTCCAGAAATTCCTCTAGAAATTCCTTCTAGAATTTCTCAAGTGATATTTTTTTCAGAAAAAGAAAAATAATAGAAATAAAAAGCTCCCAGAATTCTAGAGGTTCCTTCAGTAATTAATCCAGTAGTGCTTTCAAGAATTCCTCTAGAGATTCCTCCAGGAATTTCATCAGGGATTCTTCCAGTAATTCCCACAGAAATACCTCTAGGAATTGCTCCAGGCATTCCCCCAGGATTTTATCCAGGAATTTCTCAAGGAACTCCTCTGGGAATCTCTCATGGAATATCTCCAGATATTTTGTCATGAATTGCTCCAGGAATTGGCTTCTTTAGCGGTGTTGAGATAATTCCATATTCTGAATCTGCATGCCAAACTGAGCCGAAATTTTCATCAATTTTGGTGCCCGGGAACCTATTTAAAAATCAATTTGAAATTTGTATGAGAGCGATTTGTCGAATCACCCCTCGTCGCATTTTGTACTGAACGGAGCTGTCAAGCAGTTGCCCAGCTGTCAAAAGGTGATTTCAAAAAATCTCTTTGAAATTGATTTTAGATACCAAAATAAAGTTCTAAAAATCTGAAAAAAAACATAGTGGCTCAGAAAAAGGTGCTCTTTCGTTTAAAAATAAAAAATCATTGAATTTTTCTTAATTTAAGAATTTCTAATTTTCTAATTTAATTTAGTGGCTCAGAAAAAGGTGCTCTTTCGTTTAAAAATAAAAAATCATTGAATTTTTCTTAATTTAATAACGCAATTGATCCAAAAATGGCTTCTGGACATCCTTCAGATAGGAAGCGGGACATTTGGCATAAAGTCATTTGGCATAAGGTCATTTGGCATAAGGTCATTTGGCATAATGGACATTTGACATAATGGACATTTAGCATAACGGGCATTTGGCATAATTTTGGACAGTTTTTATGAAGGAGGTCATTTGGCATAATAATGAACAGTGAACATGGCAAAGGTCATCATAATTTTGCAAATTGATTGCGATAAAGACCTTTTGACAATGGACATTTGACATTCATAATGATCTATGATTTTTATAATGTTGGTCAGTAAGGCTGACACAAATTTCGATTTTCTCTAATGTCACCCCCCCCCCCCTCGGAAAATTTTTGTCGGAATTGAGGGGGGGGACAAATAAATTATTTAGGAAATTTAAAAAAATTTAAGTGAAATTTAGAGTCGTCGAGAAATTTCTTAACAAATTCAATGAGTTTGACGATTTTGCCTACTTGTTTGGGTATTTTTTTCATGAAATACGTTTATTATTTATCACCCCCCCCCCCCCTTGACGTGTTGACTCGTAGCAAAGTGACAAAAGAAGAAAATGAGATTTGTTCCGGCCTAATTATAATAGTAATTTAACATATAATAGTCGGGCTACCCAAGTAACACAGTTAGTTGTATAACAGTAAAATATTCACGTTTAAGACATAATCTGATGTTTTTTCGTAGTATTTTTGACTTAATATTAAATACCTATAATATCAAAACAGCGCAAAAAATGGCGGCTTATAAAACATCTTGGAAGTTAGATGAGATGTATCCCAGTACTCAAATATAACTAAAATGATGTTTAAAATATGTGTCATCTAAACCTGATAAGTTATTGCCAAGTCAATTGGTGATAACATAAACTAGCAAAATACCTATTTTATGCAATCAATCAACAATCAATCAATCAATCAATCAATCAAATCTGACTATACATGTCAATGGTTGCTACTCCGTGATTGATCTGAGCTGGTACCAATTGCACTGAGATCCAAATGAATAAGGGCTGGGACACTCCACTTATTCTCAAAGTGCAATTCTAGCAGCTCATACATTTTTTGATCAATAACGGCGCCGGCCACGTCCTTATAGTCAGTTGGGAAGGGAAAGGAATGTTAGAGTGTGCTGGTTGTTGCTACTAAAGACCGAGATCACCTCTGCATCCCCACAACCAGCACGGACTGGGGTATTTGTTAGACTGAAAGGATGGGAGATCTGGGAGTCACCGTTGGGTCGGTGATGCGATCCATGGATATGGGGTTATTTATTTATAGTGTTCGTAAGGTAATAGATTGTGTGGTGAATGAGGTGAATAAGGTCAAGCGGCACAGCACGCTTTGGTTGCATAACTTATAGGCGTTATATACACTGTGCTGTGAGTGGAAATTGGAAGGGAGGCAAACGACTTTTTTCCAATTCGTTTCTGGTTCTAGCGATGGCTATGAACATATGAATATACATGAGTTGTATATATAAAGAAGAGAGAGAGAGAGGAAGTGGATAGAAAGATACAAAGTAGGATGAAAGGGACGGGCCAGGGATTGAACCCATGACCTTCTGCATATGAATCAGAAGCGGTAGCCACTAGACCACCAAGCCCGGTCAAAATACCTATTTTATGCAATCGCAGACAAAGTTAGAATATGGCTATTTTCAAGTTATTTGGCTGACAGAATACATTTATGTTACATGTTGTAGTCATACAAGTTAAACCTGTGATTTTGCCAACTATATAACTTGCAGAAATCATTTATGATACAAACTAACAAGATACCGTAATGTTTGCTGTCAACAAGCTGGCGAAAAGTCGAAAGAAAATAAAAATGTATAAAAGATAAAGCAGTAATATTGTATACCCGCTCCATCCTTAAAAATAATTTGGTTGTGATAAAGCCAATGGTCATGGCCCTATATGATAATATTCGGACGACAAGTTATGCAATAGGTTACGCTTATTAATGATAATGCTCACTGCTGTTCAAAATTTATGGTGAACGTCATGATTTTACTCGCTTATTTTTTAAGCGCCATCCCCTTGAACTAAATAATGTTTCATGATTTCAAATTTATGACATTTTTGTTAATCCCCAGGAAAAAAAAACAATATGGCAGACTCTTCTTGATGCTAACACTGCCGTTCAAAAATGTTAGGAATAGTTTCTTTTTTGTTTAATGACACATTCTACCGTGACGTTACAACGTTTTGACGCATTCGTAGTCAGATTTTCCTCTATAACTCATGAAAACGAGCGTAAACCGCAAAATATTTTTTCATATTCGGATTCCTTGTAAAATTTCTGATATATTTGACCTATTGAACAATTAGTTTTCATTATAAAAACGTGTTCAAAATGCGTATTTGTAGCGTGACGTTACAACGCGCTGGAATCCGACCCTCTCTAACGCGCTATCCACATCTTAAAAAATCTGCTCGGATTTTTATGATATTCTGATTTTTTTTTTCCACCATTGAAATTTATTGGTTTGTTCTTCAATTCAATGGAATAAAACATTTAAATTTCGGATTTGTTTTTGAATAATCGACTTTTACATTTCGTGACGTTACAACGCCCGTTCAGTTTCAAACAGGGTTCTGCTCGCGTTGTAACGTCACGAAAATGCACATCGTTTTTGAATCAGAATAATCAGACAAAATTGTCTGAATTGGTGAATATATTATTGCTTTATTTTTACTGCTCTGTAACTCGCTAGCTCGGGGGTGGGAATCTGCAGGGTCGATGAATGACTTTTCTTTCCCATACATCCACTGCCATGAATGAGATCTAAATCGTTGCAGGAACAGTATGCAATGGAACTCTGACTCACATGAGGGGCAAGTGTCGGAGTAAGGGTGTCCAAACTAAACATTTAGGGGACAAACGCTAAGAAATAACCAATCACTCCAAAGGCGAGGCTTGAACGGTTCTCTATCGGAACCCGGAAACAACGCACAAAGAAAAGGGGTGAGAAAGTCTATAATTCAGGGCTGCTCTCTCTAAATAATGGGCTACCACTGAAGCTATCTAATAACATAGGGTTTATTTACAAGGGTGACGTCACTTAAGGGTACTTATCTTTCGCATGCTTGGTACTTGAAGTCTGGATCCGGATCCTGGCGACGGTTGGTAGTGGTGGTAGCGGGTTTGCTTGGTTCTTCCCGTTGGTTGCTGAACTAGGGTGGGCCAATTCTTGGTAGTTGGCCAGAAGGCGAGGCATCTCTATTGCCGACGGAGTATCGGACAATCGGTTCTTGGTAGCGGTTTGGCTGATTTGATGTCGACGGTACCGAACTAGGGTGGGGCAGTTCGTGACACTTGACTTCCCACGTGCCGACGGATCGCCAAACGGTAGTTGGTTGGTGGTTGGGCTACTTCCATAGAAGCTTTGGGAAACAATGACGATTGGTTCACGGTGACGGAACATGGAAGATGGCGGATGTGCTTCAGCAAGGCGGGTGGATCACAATGGCGTTCTTCCGGCGTGCGCTTCTCACAAGTTGTTCGAACCGGAGACGATTATAACGGAAAATCCGGAACAGCCACCTCATCCACTACCCAATCTTCGGAAATGTCAACCGTTGTTCATCTGTCACTGTTGGAACAATAATACAAAAGAAAAAGGTCCCTGGTGTGGACCTTATCACCAGAAATTAGCACCCGTGACGCACCATACCTAACCTCAAACACCCTCACTATTTAGCTTTATTATAATTACCTTTTTCTTGATTTTAGCCAGTCATAGTGACTATTTTAACAGTTGTTGTGGATCGTTATTGTTATTTGTTCTATGAATTTTAACACACATTAATTTTTATGTTTGTACTAACACTTATTAACATTACTAACCAATTGTTTGTTTTGTTTCTGCATGGCAATTATTAACACTTATGCTGACAAACAACTCTGTACTTTGATCCTAAATTTAAGAAAAGACAACACAAAATTATAGAAATTTTCACCACTAAGAGGTTTCTTTTTAACAATTATTCTAACCTCGAATTATTACACTACTCGCGCGCGCACTACAATTCCTTTCGAGGATCGGTATTAAAAAGAGAGCGTCTTCTGCCAACAAGGAGGCTTTTATAAAACTTCCCCTTCATAGAAATTAATTCTTACTATTATTATTTTATTTTTATTTTGACAGCTATGTTAATTTTATGTTCATGTTTCCACACCCTAATGTCCGCTGGTCACTAGCGTCATCTGTCAGTGAGAATTCAATAAGTATTAGTGGGTATATTTTACCCACGCTCAAACTGCACGACTTTTGTCTGGCATCAATGTCAGGAACACGGGAAAGTGAAACAGGCTCACTCACTGACAAATCATTAACCAGTGAGTGCCAACTGCCTCTGCATGTGTATTTTGTTTATTTTCAGGGTTGTAGTCGGGAGGGGAAAGGAAAAGGGACTTGCGGTGGAGCCAGCAAGTGTAAACTGGGAACCGAACGGTTACAGCTCCAAGAGCAACTTTATTCTATTAAAAATCCGTTTTGTGATAAATGGCTCGGAGGGCCAAGTTATTGCTATCAGCAGTATGAAAACTCCTTCATGAAGGTTAATGGTACCCATCTTCGGCCTAGTACCACCCATATTCATCTAATATTGTTTCAAAGACTAAACCGTTGATATTCATTACTTCGCACCGCCAGATATTTAGATTTTGCAGCATAAAACTAATCACGCCGTCGAATTAAACATTTTTTCAATAATTTATGCATTGTCATTGATTCAATTAAAAACGCTTTAAGATGTGCGAGCAGTTATTGAACCAAAGACATACCTGAGGATCTGCATACCACTTAGGGGCATCAATTTCTGTGATCCAGAGACAAATAGACCTAATTCTGACAAAAAAATCCATCCTATATATGTGACATATTTACTTAGAGAGTTAGGGCCGATTTCTTCATCTACCCGGCTTAACGACGTAAGCCTGGTTTATCTTAAACCACACTTAAAGTTAAGCCAAATTCTTAAGCCAGGTTTAAATATTTGCATTTCTTCACACCGGCTTAGCAAATGAAGGCGATGGCTTACGCTAAGCCAAGCTTAACGAAATTTCCCATATCATTCCAGTGACTTTCCAATGGAAACGTCATTTTAAGCCGCCAATATTTTGAAATGCCCGTTATATGCAGTATGGAGTAACAACAACAAAACATCCGCTGAAATTTTAGTAGGAAAAGCGGAATCGGTAAATTTTTCGGATGCAGAAGGTAATTAACAACGATGAACTATCTATAGTGTTGATATTTTACCCAACGCTAGTATCGAAGATCTTCGATTTAGTACCTACTCCATATGATCGTTCTACAACATTTGGTGTTCAAATTTGCCTTTCATTGTACAAAATGTGAGTGCCACCAGTGCCACATTGCATCAGAGCCGTTGCAATGTTGATTTTATGCTTTGATATCCAGAATCGCCTTCGAATAAATAATCTCCATTATCGCCCTGTTAGAGTTGCATTTCGATAGTGAGTTTTTGAAAATGTGTTGATCGTGAGATACTCCAGCGTCCAGACCATTTTTCGAATATGTTTAAAATTTTGAAGTGTGTATGAAAGCCACAGCAAAGTTCAAGTTCATCTAGAAACTGAAATCCCTCAATAGAAACAGTTTGTTCCACTTTTATTCCATTCGTTGGTGTTTTTAAATACTTTATTTTAAAAATGCTTATGTGCCGTTCACAAAATACGTAACGCTCTTAAGGAAAGGAAAATATGATCGTGCGTTACGGCCCATACAAGATTTAGGATTTTAATATAAAAATGCATTAATACGATGATGGTTGTGGATCAAACAATTGCATTATGATCATTATGAATCGATTCATAATATGTACAACCGAAATCAGTTGCATTATGAATCATATTGCAATTGTTTGGTATAGTACGAAAAACTAGTCCGTTGTGATCTCTTCTTCTTTTCTTCTTCTTTATGGCTCTACGTCCCCACTGGGACTTGGCCTGCCTAGCTTCAACTTAGTGTTCCTTGAGCACTTCCACAGTTATTAGTTGAAGGGTTTTCTTTGCCTGCCATTGCATGAATTTGTATATTGTGAGGTAAGTGCAATGATACACTATGCCCAGGAAGTCGAGAAAATTTACTCGACTGGAACGGGAATCGACCCCGCCGTCTCCGGATTGGCGATCCATAGCCTTAACCACTAGGCTAACTGGAGTCCGTTGTGAACCGGCAAGTATAAATCAAATTTCATACTGCTGATTTACAAAAAGATATTTAAAATCCACTTGCGTCATTTTTAGATATGCGAACTTACGTATTTTCGGCAGTTTTGTTCTCTTCGTCATGGGGGGTTTTTTGAAACTTGTTGAACTCAAAGTTGGCCTCAAATCCTTCCAAAGTGAGCTGAATGATATGCCCATGTTTCAGGCATTTTGGCCGACAAACACCCCCTACGACGAAGAGAACAAACCTGCCGATAATATCCAACGTCACCCTATTAGGTATTCAAAATAAGTCATGTTTAGAAGTACACCACGAATAATACTTTTTATATTAAGAATTATAAGTCAAAATGTTGAATATTCGATGGGCTAAACGTGCTTTGAACTAAGTTTTTCTAAGAAATCAATGTATAAAATGTTATCAGAAGATTTTTTTTTTTTGAGTGTCATCCTAATTTTGTTTGTTAAAAAAATAATACAGTGACGATTCGTTCGTTGAGAGCTCGTTAGATGGGCTGTCTCGATGGTTGAATGTTCACTGGTTGGGGCAAAAACCAACTAAAAAGCACTGTCAATGTCAAAATAGATGTCAAAACGAGTTTGAAGTTTGACCGCCGTCGCATCACAGCTCCTGTATACAGAACGTTTGCGCAAGTATGTGAGTGTTCCGTGCCGTATTTCTCGTCACTTGCGTGTGTATAGAGCATTTTGATCAGTTTTCAGTTGCCCCAACGAACGAACACGATTCGCTAATCGGGGCGCAGTCGTGACCCAACCAACGAATCCGGACTGTATGTCTTGAACCATAAGAGACAAAAATATGTTTATTGTGACCTGAAATTATGGAAGGACTTGACTTCAAATAAATAGAACTTCAATGCAAATGTACTTTCGACTTCTAAATCAGGATGACAAATTTCCAAAAGTATCAACACGGTGCCTTTTTGAAGACTTTCAATCTAATGTAAAAACTTGATTGTCCCAAAAACCGATGTTGAATATTTTATATTGACGACGCACCGGCTGTAGATTATCATTTTCTTTATCATCGCCTCCATCCGTATCCAAACGTTTTACAATTGTATACATACTATATAATGTTTTTTTTTTTAAATATTGTCTGCTGTTTCAAAAATTTTACCATGAAGCAGGTGAAGAAACCCAAACTCTGCAATTTGCGGCTTAAGCCTGGCTTAGCGCTGCTAAGCCACCTCAGAGCACCGCTTAAGATAAGCCACACTTAACGTAAACCGTAGCTTTATTAAACCGGGTTTAGTGGTTAAGCCGAGGTGAAGAAATCGAAAAAATGTTAAGCCCGGCTTAAAATTTTGCTAAGCCTGGTTTAAAATTTAAGCCCGAGTGAAGAAATCGGCCCTTAGTGTCTTTGGCAAAGTTGTTTGATAAGTCAAAAACTTACATCTGATTTACTATTTGATGTGAGATTCAGACACACTGGGCGACGCTTATTAAAAGTTTACAATAGTGTAGAATTTTCCAAAAAGTTTTCAACAAATTTTGATTAGTTGTGCAACTATTTTTTGGCAAAATCTTTGGGCACATTATAAGAAGTTACAACATGTTGAATATTTTTTGACTAAATATAAAGTGCATTATTTTTCAAAATTTCAACTACCACTAGTCAGTTAGAAACATGAACCAAACGGCCTTTAAACTGAAAATTCTTGACAAGATAAACAACTTTTCCAAAGACATCAACATTCTAAAAGTCTAAAGTTTAAGTAATTAGAGTCCCGAGATATATGAGTTTCAATTTCGTAGGTGTTACGTCTGTTTGTCGGTGATTCATGTTATATCAAAAATAGATGTAACACTGACGTAATATCCATCCCATATATTTCAAGATCCTAACTATTTAGACAGTTGGTGTCCTCGACAAAATTGTTTGGCTGGTCAAGAACTTTCAATTGATGGGTCGTATGATTAGGAGGCGCTAGAGGGCATACACATTATTAGTTTTACTTATCTTAGGATCGTGATTAATTGGAAAGATGGTTGCTTCATTAAAGTTGTTTGGTAGATCACTAGACTTTTAGTTTAATAGCCGCATGGTATTAATTTCTGCCACACAGTGGTAGCAGTTGCAAATTTTCAAAGGCATGCCACTTTTAATAATTACCCAAAACACATTCAACAAGCCGTAACTTTTTATAAAATATATCAAAAATTTTCAAATTTTGACTGATAGTTCCTCATCTTGTTATCTGTAATTTCTACAATTTTGGACTTGGTTGGTTAGCTCTACACAAAGATGGAGCGCTTCAAGCAGAATCATATTTTTAACTGTGTTCTATTAACTCTTATATCAAAGGAATAAGTGAATCAAATCAAATTAAATTTTGAGAGTTAAGAATTATATAGGGTATCGGGATGCTTCGTTGGCATAGTCCCCTCGTTTGGCCTATCTCAACGTAAACCAAAAACTCAAACAAACACGCATAACTGGATATCGGAAAAGCTATGCGCCAAACAACTGTAACATTTCGTTTCAATTTAGCATTCAAATTGAATGAAAATGTCATTTTGTTTAGCTTTTGTAGCCGCCATGATTCTTCGGCTTAGTGGGTAGTCTATACACATGATCATAAATGGCATGATTCTGGAACATTTCGAATTGACTTTTCAATAACTGAACATTTTATGCGGCGGTCAAAGACGCTATTTTGACCTTGTATATTTGTTTTCAATGAATAATAACTATTTTACAAATTGAATGTGGGCCGAATATTGAGGACATTTTTTTCACTATGTACCCAAATCTTGGCCAATCAATAAAGTGACGTCAACAAAACCGAAAAGTGACGTCAGAACATTGCTTCCGTAAGAACCACAAAGAACGAACAGGAAGAAAGATTTTTTGTGCGGTAACTCTAAAAATATAACACAAATATAGGGTTGCGTTGTTTTCGTTACTAAATTAAGAAAGAACTTTAGTTATGTGATTTATTTATAGTTTTTTGAGAATTTGGCTCCGAAAATGTAATTTAAAAGTAAGATTGGTGAACAAACAGAGATAATTCTTCAGCAGAAATAATTGGAAAAATGATATAATAAGTGGTTCTAGTGCATGGAAAGCAATAGGCCAACGTTGTATCCACTAATAGGCCAATTTTCGTACCATAGACCAACGTTGCATACCATCGCATCGAATCTTTTCAACTTAATTAAGTAAATTCTTGAATATTTACGTTAGTTTACTTCCTATTGGTGAAACATGCAGTGCCTAGAGTGTATAATAGGGTCAACATATTATTTCTAATGCTTTTAATTCATGAGTTATGGTCAAAATTGTCAAGGCGGCTTGCAAATTAGGCCAAGGAATGGTACATATATCCTATTGATCTTGGATTACAATTTGATTTGAATACAATATGTCCAAAGTGAATAAAGTTCCAGCTTGTAGAATACTTTTCAAGAAATTCTAACCCCTTGCCTGCTTTTGCAAAATGGAAACTAACGTCTTCTAATGGCAAAATCTCACATCTATTGGTAAATCAACTGCAAGTCCTTTACTTACCAAACAACGTTACCGAAGAAATCGTATTTTTATGTACAATGGATCCTTAATGAAATTTAAAATTTGTAAGTTCTCTAGCGCCGCCTGTTGGTGGAACTTTAAATCAAACTGTCCATCAACTGTAAGTCTTTGACCAACTCAATAACTTTGTAGTTTAGTCAGTGTTTCGCCTGTTGGCCACTCATATCACAGAAATTTTCGGTTTGAGTGGTATTAGATGACGATTAAAAGTTTTTACATTATTACAGTGCAATTACATCGTAGATTTTGGCCAAACACCATCTCCCCCGTTCTTCGAAAATCTACGTAGTTTATTAGCCGGCAATGGTACGCAATTTATAAACGATATCTCGAAAAAGAGCTCATACACAACGAGAACGAAACTGTTTTGAATATAGGACTACGTTTGTCCAATTCAGAAGCCGTCCAAGCCAGAAAGATTTGGTCTTTTCCACAGAACTTTTTTTTCGTGACGTTACAACGCAAACTTCAACCAGGTGAAACTCAGGCTTCCGTGAACCGATTTTCTTTTTTTTAGCTCATTTGAAAGATCTTTTCGAGTACAAAGAGCATACAAAATTTCATATATGTAACGTTTTCCGTATTTGAATAAAATTTAAAAATGTTGATTTTTCGTGACGTTACAACGCAATAAAAACCCATGCTATGATCAGCCATATTTCAAAGTTGTAAAGTCTTCCGATTGAAAATCTTTTTTTGCTAAAAAATCTACATACATTTATCGACAAATGATGGAATACTTTTGAAAAATCAGTGTGTTGGTGTTTAAAATACGATAGTTTGGATGAAAAGTGTGCCTAAAAGACTTAAAATCACGATTTTAATGTTAATCTTAATCGTCGTTCAATTTATATTTATTGTCATACTAATATCATGTCGAATACATTTTTGGATGACAAAAGTAATGTAGAATGTGATAAAAATGTCAAATATGTCATTACTCAACTTTGAAAAGTTGGTATTGATGATACGGGGCCCGTAGAATGTGTCTAATCAAGATTAAAGTTGAGCCCCATATTAATTATTGTACATGGCTATTATAAGATGCGAGCGTTTTCAAGAGAAAAAAGCAGGGTCAAGAGAAAAAATATTCCTTTTATTTCACATAATAATTTGTGCATACATACATTCATCTGTCACTGTTATATATATAATTTTTGTAGCAGATTTGGAAATCAGTAAATATTACTCAAAAATTACGCTAAAACAACATCGTGAAAACAACTGTATAATAAACTGTGGAACGTATTTTAATGGTGTTATCAATACGTCTTGGCAGCATCTTTTAAACATGTTCACATATTAGCTACGATAATGTAATGCGACAATCACAAATACAACTTCAAAATAACTTAATTATAACTTACTTCCCAGCTGGACTTCAACTGTCAAAAGAGCAAAACATTGTTTTTCTTTCAGTTTTTTTTGAAGATGGACCAGCGGATCGTCGCAGTTTTATAAAAAAAAATTCTTTCCACGGGAATTTATGTACCTCCGTGCAAAGTGACCAGTCTGTGTGGGAAATATCTAATTCACCGTTGCATGATTCACGCCACCACGGGCAACAAATTGGTCAGCAGCTGGGCAAGAAGGATAACACGACAACAAATCGGATCGCTGAGACCAGATTGCGTTGGAAGTTAAGCCCGCTGGTGGTTCCGTTTGTCATCGGCCACCGGTAGTTATCACTAGTGTCACTGTTCTGAGGTAGAAGGAATATTTAGCATGGGATTTAGATATTTAGCGAATCCTTTCTTGCTAGTAAATGCAAGTAGTGGAGTCGTGGTAAGTAAAAAGTGTGGACCCTTTTTGTGATGCCGAATTTTGTTATAAGAACAGCACAATCTTTGATGATATCTGGAAATTAATAAAAATTTGTTTGTGAACACAAGCGTAGAAAAATGAAGTTCTGCGGCTACGAGGTTTTATTTAGTCAGTTATCTTAAATATTGTTTTTGTTATTACGTATTTGATGCTCTATTTATGTTATACAATTGTAAATTTACCCAAGTTTTAAACCTGGAAAATCTGATAATGTTTGTTTTCAGGTAGTCATCCACAAACATAATTAGAGCTTCTTTATAGCACAAGATGTATTCCTATTCAGTTATATTACACTTATATAACTGAACTGAGTTATATTACACTTATACAACATATTTTATTTTTTTCATTTTTGAAGATGTTTTCTGTGTTACTTGGGTAGAGATCGTTAATCAGTAATAAACCCGTGGAAAGGATTCACTATAGCAAGATTGAAAATATGTAAGTTTTTTTGTACGAAATATGTGGAGAAGACGTTGGATTTGTTATTATCGCCAAGAACAATAAAACAACATAAATTATGGGATATATTTATAAGACTATATTGAATAACAAGAAAAGTGTATAAAAAAAGTAAATAAAATAGTTTTTGCGCTTTTGAATGGGTAAACATTATGTTTCATTTGAATTGATTTGCAACCTGGAGCTCCAGGTAAATGATACATACTAGATACAAACGACGTCCACATTTTTGTCATGTTAAAAATAAAATCTATGGAAATGTTTAAACTACATTGTAACATGAATTAAATATTTGAAAAAATGTACAGTTACTTACATTATTCCGTGGCATTGAACTTCGTTAATTACAAAAGGTTGGCGCTTCTTTGTATTCACTCAACTTTTCGACAAGGTCCATGATCTTCTTGTCATTTTCCTCGGCGCCAGGCTTGCGTTTGCGGCTCGATTTCCCAGACATCAATGCTAAAATCTGCCCACGAGTGTGCTTTTCTTCGAGTTCAGACAGCATTTTCAGAACTCCCACGTGGCTTCCGACTAGGCCATTCCACCGTCTTGTAGTAAACAGTCGTTGAAACACTACACGTCTATGCCAGGCCTCGATCTGATTTGTTGTTCTCGGAATTTCGTTAATGATGCTGTCGTAAACAGACCACCAACACGGTGGGAACAGAGGATCAATGCGAATGATTCGTCCTGTTTTCGTTGTCTTGCGTATCTTACCTGCAACATTGATTGTCTCGAAGTAGGACACGAAGTCGCGAAGAATCGCAGGTGCAGCTTGTTTCAATTTATCGAAAGCATCTGGTATCTTTTCTGAAGGCAGAAATGCCAGAGCTTGGATCTTTTTGAAGAAAATGAAAAGTTCAGGATCATTTGTGAACGTAAGCTGCAGTCCACTTGACTGAATATGCTTCCACATATTTTGACTCAAATGGAAAAAAACATGTGTTGTGTAGAGAATCTGGAAATTCTGCCCTAGAAGCATTGATCAATGCTTTTTCCAGATCGCTCAAGATCGGGTGTGGATTAGGTTCAACGTCCAGCTCTTCAGCTTTTTCGATCAAAACACTTTTCGATAAGTGATTCAGTTTTCGACGACATCAGCACGTACACCATAGGGTAAGTGTGATTATGCGATGGCGCAATGCTGGCGTGTATAGTGAAAAGCTGTCTGAATTGGTTTGGCACGGTGTCGAAGGTTCCGTCACATACCCAATATTTGGCCTCAGACAACTTTTTCAGACTGTCGTTCGTAACGTAAACCAAAGCACGGTTGTTATCGTCGGCGATGCCGGGCGTCGGCACACAAGAATCGATCCCCATCAATAGTATTAGTCAGTTCTTCCGGGACTGTAAACTCATCCAGTGTTTCTGGATCTTTTTCTTGGGTCACTTCAACATTCCGCGTCCTTTTGATGAGTTTTTGTTGTGCTTCGGTTGAGATCCTGTTCTGCATGTGGGACGGGAAATCTGCTGAGGTTTTCTGTATTAATTTCGCAGGCCCACCGGAATCATCACGTGCCCGGCGCTAGAGGTTATTCCTCATTTTAATTTCCATTATTTTCAGCGGGTCATTTCCATGGTTGTGCTTGCTCGTTGATGTGATATTATGACGTCCATTATGAAACACCGACACTACTCGAGCAGGGCATTTTTTTCCTTTCCGTTTATTGCCGTGCGAGCGTTCTCGGCACTCCCAGTAATGGATGTTGTCGACCTAAAACGAATCAATAATACATATGTTCATTCTATTCTGAACCCGAGCACATCGCCCTTGCGAATGATGGTAACATTCAGTTCGTGTATGAAAAGATACAGGAGGCTGAATACACATTTTAGGTTAGGTCATCAAGCACGTGTTTATGTTAGGAAATAATCAAAACAATAAAATAATTGATATTTTTTTCGTCACGAATTCCATTTAGCTAAATGTTATGTGTGCATTTTTTTACATAGTTTCATTGCAAAAGCTTAGAAAGCACAAATTGAAAGAAATAATATCACGAACGCAGGCCTGACTTGCTAAAGCATGCTGCCCGTATAAAAAATACAGTAGAAAAACCGAACGTTGTATTGTAACAGTACTATTTAGAACCATATTTTTACAATAGACACCACTGTAAAAATAAAAATACAAAAACAATAAAATGTAATGTAGAACCCAATACAGTAAATTGTAAATAAGATTTTTACAATATACTATACGGGTGGTTAAGTATCGTAACAATATAAAAAAATATTTTTCTCCATATATATTTTTTTGTAAAACCATACATTATATTGTAAATGAATTGTTATAAATACTGATACGTGGGTTTTAATAAACCGTACATTGTATGGTACACATATGGTTTCAAACAATAAAATGTACCGTAAATATATTGTTTTTAATTGTAGTTTCACTACTGGTTATACATTTAATTAAATGGTTTTGGAATGGTTCTCTTTTGTTATGTTGTATTGGTTTACATTACATAAACCATATAATGTTATATTATCTTGTCATTTTCCTCCTGTTAATGGCATCTTAGGCTTACTAGCATTATAAGAATGCGCTTTGGGAATTCTCCAGAGCGTTTTGGATAACCCTTCATATTGGTTCGCCCATGTCTAAGTCTGAGTCGAGGTCTGAGTAGTCTCTGATTGCATTAACAGTTGAAGCTTAGGCTCCCATGCCCCACCAGCCAGATAACTGGGTTTCGCAAACTAAGCATTATTTGTGGCAACACTTTGAGCGGCATGATGGAACTATGCCGAGCGCGCTAAGTATTATTAGACCA
Source organism: Aedes albopictus (assembly GCF_035046485.1). Taxonomy (NCBI): domain Eukaryota; kingdom Metazoa; phylum Arthropoda; class Insecta; order Diptera; family Culicidae; genus Aedes; species Aedes albopictus. The sequence continues at coordinate 94,346,141 of NC_085138.1, read as the reverse complement.
CTAATGTAGTTGCATGAAGTGGGTGACGAGGTACATAAGTATCATTACAGCGTGCTTAACCGTTATTGCAATATTGAGGCTCCAGTTTGACTAAAGTTTGAAATACACGGGGAAATACATAACAACTTATGAGAAAACGGTCAAGTTCGATTCAAGTATAAGTTAGGTTAAAAAGCGAATCCACAGACGAACCTATATTAGAATTTCTTTCAGTATTCAGTCCAGTCCATATGTTAAAGATGGCTCTACGATAAAGTACGTCAATCGTATTCCTCTCATCGCACTCTACATACTTAGTCCACCATATCTCTTGGATCTGCAGTTCTTAAGAGATCTGGTTTACTACTTATTTAAACATTTTATTGACTTTAAATTAATGATGATGATTAACCTGGGCTTGTTAGGGGAATATCCGTAAGTAAAAAAAAATCGCGTTAAGTACTGTTCCTTTGATTCTTAGTGGAATTCAAAGGAACAGTACTTAACGCGATTTTCTTTTTACTTTTAAATTGATGTTTCAACTTATTCACTTTTTTCTTTCCTTTCCTTTGCATCAAAAAAGTCACAAACATCAACAAAACAAAGCACGGAAAAAATCTAAAACTGAATAAATAATTAATAATGCACGGAAAAATAATGTTTCGGAAAAGTGAATGGTTCAAACGTAAGAAAAACAGTATAATATATTGTTACATAAAAATCGAATGTAAATGTATAGTAGCTACAATGTGCGAAGCTTTTAGTGAACCATTTCATTACAATATACATTATTGTAGCTGGTACACTGTATGGTGCAGGAATGGTTTTCACCAAACACCCTATGGTTAGTTTTTATCCGGGTGACCTTCGCAAGAAAAAATAACCTCAATCAACACGTGTTCCATCATTCTGACATGTAATTTCTACTTACCGGTCTTCTGTTAGCATAATAAGTAAATCCTTCATAGGTAGGCAAATCTTTCCCTTTCGAAGTTCGGAGAATCTCTGGGGATGGTTCGTCGGATCGGCTGTCATCATATTTCAAAATGTTATCCTCCGTATGAGACATTGCACAACTTTTCACTCCGGCTTCTTGATAGAGAAAGAACTGAGCTATCAATTCAACTAGTCGAGTGGCATTAATAATTATGGAACAAGAGAGAATCTGAGAGAAATGGTGAGAGGCTAAAGAGAAAATGGCCAGGTATCAAATGAAAAGGCCTTTAGACAATCTAGATACAAACTAGTCGATTACAAATGTCTTTATACGAACCTTGTTATTAATTCTGCTATTGTAGTATTTATTTACAAATTTCTGGATACCTTTGGGTTGCCATTTAAGAACTAAGAATTCAAGCCAGCCTTCATGGTCTCGAAAGCCGTTTATGAAGAAAAACGTTGTCAATTTTATTCTCTCGTGGTAACGAAATGCTTTCGATCTTAAAATGTGTTTAATATACAAAGGCCATGTATAGACAGGGCCGATACAATCTTGGACACGAAATAACACATCTTCACTCCATGTATTCTCTCTGTAAATCCTTGACATAACTTCAAGAATATTCACCATTTTTTTAAATTATAATCGAATTTTTACTAGCTATTAGGCAAACCAATCTCCACACAAGACTGTTACTATAGCTGACAAGATAGCTGGTATAACATCTCAAATAGGCTTTTGATTAGTAGTACCACATTAAAACAGACATATCACATTAATCGTTACCAATTGTTCTCATTTAAACTGTAAATTTGAATCGCTGAACCACTTAACCTTTTCTTTGCCGCATTGCCGCAATTATTTTTATGCCAACAAAGAGATTCCGGAAAAAGTGCAAGAAAAACAAAAGTTATTGAAAAACGGCTAACTTTTTCGAAATCAATTTAAACAATTTTAGTTGTAAATCAATAGGTTCATTATTTAACAATAGTTTCACTATTGAAACAAGCAGTTAGCAGTTTGATTAACCATATGAGGTTACAATCACATTCTAAAACTAGTTGCCAAGCTATTTGCATAATTTCGTTTGTCTCAAGTTCGTCGAAAATCGATCGTGCTTTAGAGGGTTGTACTACTTTTCCCTGAATCTCGGTTCCCCGAATTTCGTTTCCCCGAATGACACTTTTCCCCGAATTACACCCTTCTCTTTCCATAGGCTGAAACAGTACTTAACAAATAATGGTGTTATGATTCCTTCTTTCCATTGCTGCCAATGCTTTATAGAAGCAAATTGAACCTAACGAGTAGTCAAATTATGGTCGGATAACTTTTTGAACAGCCTAGTCCCCATGATCACGAACATTTTGAGGTAAGTGATCATTTTGAACATGAATGTACTTTTCAAGGAAACGGGTCATTCAGAGAAACGGGCCATTCAGGGAAACAACCATTCGAGCAACCGACATTCGGGTAAAATTAGCACAATCGCTTAACCATCGGAAGTAGAAGGTTAAAGCGAAGACGACAAATCATTCAATTTTTTTTTTCAGTACAAAACCGTTATTTAGTTTTTAGATTTATGCCCTCGTCCTACCTTCTTCTTGGCGTGACGGCCTCACTAGGACAAAGCCGGCTTCTCAGCTAAGTGTTATATGAACGCTACCATAGTTATTAATTGAGAACATCCTCTGCCAGTGACGTTGCATATGTGTGTCGTATGGCAGACACGAAGATACTCACTCTATGCTCAATAAAAGCCAAGGAAATTTTCTTAACGAAAAGTGCATGGACCGACCGAGAATCGAACCCGTCATCCTCAGCATGGTTATGCTGAATATCTACGCCTTTACAGTTGGTTATAGGGGGCTTCACATTAAATGCGGCATAATTTTGCAAGGTAATAGAGATGCACCCTTCTTTTGTATCTGATGTTAGAAAGTAAAGCATTTGCCCAAAATTGAAAATACATAGTATTACAGTAGACGTTCGGTCGGTGCAAACGGTTTAACTGCAATGCTTTTTAACTTCAAGTCCAATAAGTGCAACAAGTTTGCAATTATCGCACCGCCATCCGTCAAAATGATGCGCCATGTTAGCCCAAATGAACAGTCGGATGAAGTTCACGTTCATTTTACGTCAGTTGATGGTTTGTTGACACTGTCAGGCGTTGCAGTTATCGAATTTTCGTTCGCTTAGTGAAACGTAAATATGTTGCAGTTATCGAACGTCTACTGTACATCAATTTGTCAGAATATAGAATTAAACTTTCAAAAGATGTGTTTTCTTCTGAATATATCAAAATGTGATGAAATCCATCGCCCAGTTTACAATATCATTACTATTGGAGGGTAAAAGAAAGACAACCGTAGGTGTCGAGTGCTCAATATAAACTAAACATTTATTTCGAATAAAAATCTTAGGCTACTATGATTGGTCTCTGCTACCGAGTTGCTTCGTCATACTCCATCACTCCTCCTCAAGCTCGAAGTGCTGAAGACCAATCTTCTCTCGTAATAGCTGCAGCTTGATTCTTGCTAACGGCTTCGTGAGAATGTCAGCAATCATCGTTTCTGTTGGACAGTACACAACGTTCATGACACCGGTACTATTCAGCTCCTTCACGAAATTGTACCGCGTATCGATATGCTTTGTCCGGCTACTTTCTCCTTCCGATCGCAGCATCGCAATACAGCTTTGATTGTCCTCCCGAACCTGTATGGGCTGGTCAACAATCTCTCCTACATCGTCCAACAATTTGAGCAACCAGAGTAACTCCCGACTTGCTTCGGATAAAGCAACATACTCCGCTTCGGTTGACGAGAGTGTCACACACTGTTGCTTCCTGGCTGTCCAGCTGATAGGTCCACCGAGCCGGAATACGAATCCCGTGTTGCTTTTCCGGTCCACACGATCGCCGGCCCAGTCGGCGTCTACGTAGGCTTCCAGTGGTCCTTCATCTCCCAGTCTCAGCTTCAAGTCCGCGGTTGTGTACAAATACCGCAGAGTTCGCTTGGCTTCTGTCCAATCAGCTTCCGTGGGATGACGCACCTTACGCCCTAGAATGGACGCGCTGATCGCAATATCAGGCCTCGTATTTACCGCAATATACAGTAAAGCACCTACAAGGCTTTGGAAATCTTCTTTCCGGGGCATTGGGCTCTCCTCCATTTGCTGCATATTCGGGTATCCGGGGTCCATTGGGATATGCGATGGCTTCGCTTTGTCTTGTCCGAACCTCACCGCTACTCTCCGGATGTACGCGCTCTGGTCCAGCAGGAACTCACCGTTTTGTGTTCGCTAGATCCAGATTCCCAGGTAATTTGACACTGGTCCGAGGCACGTTATCTTGAAGTTTCGTTGCAAATGCAAGCGCTTGCAGTACCTCGTTGATTTTTCCGTTCCACACTCTTCCTGCTGCTTCAGACCGTACAGGCTTTTCCGCAAATGGCAGACCTCACTGTTAGATCCGGTTGCGAAACCTGCAGGCTGCTTCATGAATATCGTCTCGGATAATTCGCCATGCAGGTATGCCGTCTTGATATCCACGTGGTGTACCAAGAGGTTCCGACGTGCAGCGATACTCAAAACGGGGCGAATCGTCGTTTGCTTGGCAACTGGTGCGAATACCGCATCATAGTCCGTTCCGTATTTCTGGTTGAACCCTTGAGCAACCAGACGGGCCTTGTACCGGATCACGTTGCCATTATAGTCCAGCTTCTTCTTGTAGATCCATTTGCTGCCAATGGCCTTCTTGTCCGCCGGTAGACGAACGATCTCCCAAGTGGCATTTTCTCGGTGCGATTCAATTTCCTCGTCCATGGCTTGTTTCCACTGCTCGCGTTCGGGACCATTCATGGCCTCCTGGTAGAAACTCGGCTCATGCTGACGGTCCGTCACAAGATTTACCTCGTCCCGCAAACGATTTGGCGGTAAACCTTTGTTGGCACGGTTGGAACGTCGTGGTGTGCCAACCCCTCGGTCGACACCATTCTCCTCCTGACGCTCGGATGACCTGATCTCTTGCAGAGTTTCATCATGATCGTCGTCAGTCTCTTCGCTGAAGCCGAAATTGTCGTAGGTTGACTCGTAACCGCTGAAGTCCTCTTCGCTGGAACCGCTGTCCTCGTCGTGGTCGTTCACTGTAACAACGGGGACGTCATCAACTTTGGCAGGTTCAGTGGGTTTGAACGGATAATCAATGATACTTCCCTCATGAGGTTCGGTTGCCCGAACCTCCTCCGGTGTCAGGAACACAGCGTCGCGGCTTACAGTCAGCTTGTCGTTCTCGGGGTCCATGAAGCGGTATGCCTTGTGTTGCTGGGAATACCCGACGAACAGCACCTTCCCTGATTTCGCTTCCAGCTTCGATCTCTTCTGTTGGGGAATCCACACATACGCCGGCGATCCAAAAATCTTCAGGTGACTTAGGTCCGGCTTCTCCCCACTCCACATTTCGAACGGGGTCTCCTGCAACAGCTTGGTGGGTAAACGGTTTTGCAGATAGTTGGCCGTGTTGACAGCCTCGGCCCAATACTTCAACGGCAGACGGGAATCCAAAATCATACAACGCGCCATCTCTACGAGTGAGCGATTCTTTCGCTCCGAAACGCCGTTCTGCTGGGGCGTATACGCAACGGTAAATTGCTGCTTGATTCCTTCCTCTTTGCAGAACCTGTCCAACGTGTTGTTTTGGAACTCGCCGCCTTGGTCCGAGCGGATGATTTTGGGCGTCCTCTCAAATAGCGTTTTGACGTACCTCACATAATCTTTGATGCAGTCACTCACCTCTGATTTATTTTTCAGGAAGTACACTACGCAATAGCGGGAGAAATCGTCGATCAAGGTCAGAAAATAGCGGCAACCCCCAGGCGTTGATATTCGCATGGGGCCGCATACGTCCGTGTGGATTAGATCCAGCACCCTGGTGGACCGACGTTTCGATATTTTCGGAAATGGAAGACGTGTCAGCTTACCTTCGAGGCAACATTCGCAAACGACTCGGCAGTCACAATCTTGAATATTGATGCCGGTTGCCAATCGCTTCGTCTCCAGCTCTCGAACCGCATCGTTGTTCCGGTGTCCTAAGATGCGATGCCACGTGTGTTGGCAACTTGATGTGTGCCGGCTCTCTCTTGACGCCAAAGCTTCTTGTGCAACAGCCAGGTGATACAGCCCACCAGCTGACGTGGCCATACCGATGACCTTCTCATTCTTGAGGATACGGCATCCGCTGGCATCAAAAACGATCGTGGCTCCTTTTGCGGCTAGCTTCTTCACCGAGATGAGATTTGACTCGAAGTGCGGCACGTACAGCACATCAGAGAGCCCCACCTTGGATTGCTCACCCTTGGGGGAAACGAATGTCAGATGGCACGATCCGATTCCCTTGGCCGACACTTTCTGACCGTCCGCTAGGATGACCTCCTGCTGCACGCTCTCATCGATGTCCACGAATTGATCCAGGTTTGCACACATGTGGGAAGTTGCTCCAGAGTCGATCACCCAGGCTCTTGCTTGTCGCCCGTTGCCCATCGCCGCAAATGAGTATTCTGGATGCGCTTCACTCCGGGTTTCTTGACGAGCTGCTCTCACCCTAGGAGCGCTCCGCTTCTCACCTTGCGCACGAGACTTGTTCTGGTTCCCACCTGCTTGATCTGCACGTTGCTCGGCCATAGCGCGACAGTCTTTCTGCTTGTGGCCGGACTTGTGGCAAAAGTGGCACGTTACCTTCGATTTCTTCAAATCCGCCTTGAGAACTGACTCACCACGTGCTCCACTGCAGCGCTTCGACACTTCGTCTACCAACTTGGATTTGATGAGCTCCAGCGTAAGCTCGTCGTCCGCTCTGGTCTCCAGTGCCGTCGTCAACGTGTTGAACGATTCTGGTAAGCTCCGGAGTACCATGGCCACCTGCAGATTTTGGTCCAATTCCTGGCCTGCCACCGTTAGCCGTTCGAAAAGCTCCTCCATTTCGAACACGTGTCTCTCGATGTCGTCGCCGTCGGAATACCGTTTATCGCAGATCTTCTTGAGCAGGGACACTTTCGAGGTTAGCGTTACCTTTTCATAGTGTCCTCTCAGCTGCTCCCAGGTCTCCTTCGCCGTTTTGGATCCTTTGATGAGGTTCAACTGGTTGTCCTCCAGCAAAAGCCCAATTGTCGCACGAGCACGTTGGTCACCGCTGTCCCAAGCTTCAGCCATCGCTTCATTCGCCGCTCCAGGTCCTGCACCCGGTTCCGGACGTCTTCCGGTCACGAATCGCCAAAGGTCCTCCCGGATGAGCAGGAACTCCACCTTCGTCTTCCAGGTCGAATAGTTCGCTCCGTTGAGCTTGACGATGCCCAAACGCTCCATTCCGCTGCAGAAATTTTCACTTTTCTTCAAACGGTTGAAAAAATCTTGAGGCTTGAGAAAAATTTTCACTCTTGTTTATCGGTTGCTACGGTAACCACTCCAATCGAGCAAAGGCCCATAACCTATTGGAGGGTAAAAGAAAGACAACCGTAGGTGTCGAGTGCTCAATATAAACTAAACATTTATTTCGAATAAAAATCTTAGGCTACTATGATTGGTCTCTGCTACCGAGTTGCTTCGTCATACTCCATCAATTACCTGGTGGGCATCGTCAGCAGAAAGCGCTAGTGTAAAATGTCAAACGCAAAACAAACGATACACGCGTCTCTGGTTGTAAAGGCCTCAACTATGAAGATTTAAAATGGTCGTTAAAACGGTGGTCTATGAAGATTTTGCCAGTGTTACGTCTGTTTGTCTGTGGATACACCCTTTTTTATTGATGCTGTTGGCGCGAGTTTCTTCGGGATTATGGCAACACATACTGAGAGCAGCGTATTTCACGGCAGCTTCAAAGCTATATTAAATAGAATTCATTTTTAGTATTTTACACTGTTTTTAACTTAAAATTACTTACATGATAGTTTCTTAATCTCTAACGAACTCTTCGACTCAACGCTCAACTTAACACTAAATCTCCTTACAATTCTAATATGTACATTCAATTTAATTAATTCCTATTGGATAGGACAGTTGCCAGATTCACCCAAATACATGAGACTCCGTCGCAACAGATGCATTCATTCAATTTTAAACTTCAATAATGATGCACCCTTCTTTAATTCCAACTTAAATCCGTATCTATCAAAGGATGAAAATACATAGTGGGAATAAAATGAAACATTATCTAACAGGATTTTCTTTTACTTGCAGGTATTAGTATTATGCCAAATGTCATTTAGACCTAATAATCGTTACTTTTCGAACAACTTTCATTATGCCAAATGACCTTATTTTGCATAATTAGAAATTATGCCAAATGTCCATTATGCCAAATGTCCATTATGCCAGATGACCTTATGCCAAATGACTTTATGCCAAATGGCACAGACCCCTTCAGATATTATGTTAGCAATGCCTCCAGGAATTTCTACGCGATATCTTCAGGAATTCCTCCAGACATTCGTCCAGAAATTCCTGCTGGAATTGCTTCAAGGATTTCTCCACGAACTTCTCCAGGGATTTTCCCAGGAATTTCTCCAGAAAACCCACCGAAAACTCCTCCTGGAAATTCACAAGGGATTTTTTTTTTCAGAAATTTCTCCACGAATTCCTCCCTGAATTCCTCTGTAGATTTCTCCAGGAATTCTTCCAGGGACTGCTTCAGGAATTCCTGCTGGGTCTCACCCCATTATACCTCCTGGAATTGCTCCAGCGATTACGTCAGGAATTTGTCCAGAAGTTCCATCAGGCATTTCTCCAGGATTCAGGGATTTTTCAAAGAATTCCTTTCATAGGGCCCTAACATAAGGATCAGACGCTGTTGTGCCACGCGGAGGTAGGGATAGGAGTTGCTGGACAGAGGCTAGTGATCTCAATGGGATCTGTATTGCGCGAATTACCCAGCCTTTACCGTGCCATAATGTCTGCAAGAGTCGACATAAAATCCTGGCTTGTTCTATAAAAAAGAATTTGAATGGATTTTAAATGGGCCAATATGTTTGAAACTATAAGAATTCACAAAATGTCAAAAGAAATTGAATAAATTCAACAAGTGCTTATTGTTTTGTTTCAATGTGAACAATTTTGTCCGTGAAGCAGCAAAAATCTCGCCCACTATGCCCACGTTTTACATTTTCACCACGAAGCATTACAAATGCGCATTTTGCTACCAAACGCAAACACACCACTCACAGCGAGCGCTACCATCTTTGTAAAGCCTACGGGGGGCGCATCAATGCATCTAATGAACGAAAATTGTTAGATAACATTTTCATTAATTTATTTAATCATTGATTTCTTTCACACGGAACTACAAATCAACCCAAATTTAAGTTGTTTTGACGCAATCCCGGTCTTCCGTGGAATAACTCAAATTTGCGTCAAACAGCGAAAGTGGTGAGTGAGTAGTTCTCGTTTGAGAGCGGCAAAAAAATTAACCCACTGGTAAGTTATTTTCACCCAACGGAGGCCTCAAATGACGCAAATTTGGGTTAACTCAAGAAAACCCAAATTTGGCTTCTTCCACGGAAGAGCAGCGGATGCGTCGGTGCTTCTCTCTTTGTTTTCGACAACATTGCGGTGGGGCGAGGGAGAAAACAACCCAACTTTGAGTTAAAACTAAAAGCAGTTTAGCCAAATTTGAGTTTTTAAAACTTATTCTTTGGGTTTTAATATTTTTCCGTGCATACTTTCTTCCTTGTCTGTAAATTAAGCTTTGTGTAAATACTATTTTTGGATAACGGCAAAGCATTTCATTATTGAATATTTATAAATTCATTTACATAGACCTTATCTAATAATGTAACGAGTAAAACAAAATTATCAAAATTTGGTTTTTAAATTAAGAAAAATGTATTAGCTTTTGGTTTTATACGAAAGAGCACCTTTTTCTGAACCACTATAATTTTTTTCAGATTTTTTGAACTTTATTTTGGTACCTAAAATCAATTTCAAATAGATTTTTCGAAATCACCTTTTGACAGCTGAGCAACTGCTTGACAGCTCCGCCCAGTACAAAATGCGACGAGGGGTGATTCGACAAATCGCTCCCATACAAACTTCAAACTGATTTTTAAATAGGTTCCCGAGCACCAAAATTCATGAAAATTTGGATTTCGGCTCAGTTTTGCATGCAGATTCAGAATATGTAATTATCTCAACACCGTTAAAGATGCCAATTTTAAGAAAATCTTTTTTTGTTACCCACGCCCATGGAGTCGCCCCTCGGACGCGCTTTGTTGTTGATGCGCAAGTCGGCCGAGCGGCCGACGAGAAACGTCATTTTCCGCGAAGTCTTTTGTGTCTTGTTGTCTCGCCTTGACGTTTTTGCGTTTTTTTTTCGTACAATCTTTTATCGCACGCGAATTTCCGAACCAGCAGCAGCAGGAGGAACAACCAGCAGCTGTCATCCATCGTTCGTTCCGTTCCGTTCCGTAGCAGATATTGCGGTAAAATAGAAAAAATCGAACGGGGTTGCGGTGGTTCCACGGGGGTGATCACTTCGTTAATATTATTTGATATGGATATTAACACGCATAAATATATTTAATAATTTATGGCAGTAGTCTATGCTATAAAAATCTTTGAACTGAAATTTAGATCGCAGCAAACTTCGTTCAATTCTCTGTTTAATTGTTTATTTGACTGTCAAAGAAAAAACTATCATCTTTCTGTATCGAATGAGAACCATTTTCATTTCATTTAATTTTATTTCCAAAATACTAATGGGTTCTCCAACAGGCGTTAAGTTTTAAATGACAAAATTAGAGCTCTTTTTTGTAGTCCAAGGTGGTCCAAGACTACTCAATCCCAGAAACAAGCATTTCCAATTGAATTGCCAATCTGGAATCATCAGTAGTTGTGGTGTGGGAACTGAAGATCCCACGGACTGACCGAACCGTAGAACAAATGTAATTCTGGACAGATCCTGGCATGTTTCCGGTTATTCCGAAGGACTTCTGCATTTCATTTTGTCAGTGGAGCATCCGTAGAATGTGGGTTCCGCTGGATCTATTGAGGAGCAGGTTGAAAAGTAACGATTAGGAACGGATTTGCTGGACAAGCATGTCCATGTCCATGTCCATGTTTTTTGCAAATCAAATTTGAAATCGCGCATTTCTCACCTCGCTGGACTGCTTCCTCTGTTCTGTACGTGCATATTTATACGATAACTACGAAATTCAAAAACTGTACAGTGGGGTAGGAAATGCCTGATACTTTTCTACGTTACGATCAACAATCGTTTCTTTTATTAGATAATAAACACAATTAATAATAATTAAATTTCCAAGCACTTTATTACCAATATGAACTTTATGTAAAATTCTAAATGCAAGCTTCAGATGTTGGGAAGTCAGTTTCCCAACACGCGATAGATCTCTTTCAAATCAGAGTTCATAAAGCATTGACCGTTGAACTCGTATATAGTCTGCAGGAAAAAAAATGCAGGTAGAAATCCGCGAAAATTTCCTGTCTTTTCATCCTACAATTAAAGAGATTAAGTAAAATTCAATCAAATTTACCTAAATTTTAAGAACCATCGCTTCCGAAAATGTCAGATACATACAATCAACAACAGGACGGCAATGATTGCTGCGATTGAAGATTGTCATTTCAGTTCAGTGAATGAAATTTTATAACATGCATATTTATGGAATTTGCATAAATATATTTAAAATTCGCTAATATTATTGAAGTGATCAACCCCGTGGGTGGTTCCGACCGCCGGAGTCCTACCGCAAATGTCAAAAGTGCTCGATGCACGCTAAGAAGCATTCACTCAGGTGGTTGCTATAAAATTCAAAAATATTCAAAAAATTTCAGTTTTTGGTTTATGTTATCACAATTACTACTACAATAAGTAAATTGTTTTTAAACTATATTAAGCGTAGTTTCAGCACTTTTGAATACAGTTAAACGTCATTAAACATAAATTTAATTTTCACTAATTTATTTTAGTTGCAAGTTTGTGTGCATACTTTTTAAAGTGTGCAGTGGTTTGACGTTTGCGGAACAGGTCTTCTTTGTCTTCTTTACTCCGCAAGGTCGGATGATTTCTCTTGATAAGCAATAAGTGGCTAGTTCGTAAAGTGTCTGAAGCCTCGGCAGCGGGAGAAAGAAAACCTTCGACAGGTGAATTCTCGGATTCGGATGTGATTCAATCTGTAGTGTGTTGTGTTTAGTTCGATAGGTTTATTTTTTCGAAGACGTAGTAAAATCCAAGTGCGACCAACAGCCATTATTTTTGTGTTGTGCTCGAGGAGGTGATTCTAGGGAAAGGAAAATCATCCCCCCAACTCCCGGACGGAATCCGGATCGGTGAAGATTGTGTTTCTCCCCGGGTTGGAATCGTACGAGGCAGCAGCAGCTGGTTGCTTTGAAACGCTCTCGGAAATCGGAATCGGACGGTGGTGGGTGAGGCTTATCAGTGTGCGTTGTGTGTTCTACCCAGCTTTGATTGTTGAAAGGTCACCGGAGGCAGTGAAGTGAAGTCACAGTGAAGCAGTGATTGCTGATAATGGTTCCCAGCAGAAGGAGCTAGTGCACGAACGAGTGAGTCTGCCCGAGAGAGATCTCGCAAGGGGCGAAAGTGTAACGAAAGTGATATTTATTTTTTTGTTTCTATTGTGTGTACCGCTGCTGCAGCGTTTGATGGTGTTTCCGGTGCGGAATAACATCAACCGGAGCCAGCGAGTAAAATACTTCCGATGACCTCAGACGGACCGCTAGTCAATTTGGATTTCGAAGAAACCCACACGAAAGCCAACTTTCCGGTCGGAACGGCGACTACCACGGTAATAGCCGCTGTCCACCACCAGCAGGAACGGGAACCATCGTCCCAAAGGTCGCCACCGTTGCCCACCTCTTCGCTGCTGAACGGAGGCGGTCCCTTTGCCGGAACGGGAGGCGGAGGTGGCGGTGAACCGATCCCAAACACCCGATCCGCATCCCATGTAGTAGACAGCAAACAAGCCAAAGCCAGAACGAAACAATATGAGATAAGCGGAGATCTGTCAACGTCGTTGTCGGACTACGAACGGAACAACGGCAGTGTCAACTCGCTGTCCAGCGGAGATTTTGTTGTGGGAACCGGTGGTGGCGGAGGTGTTGTGGTGGGTAGCAGTACACTGTTCTCGAACTCGCTGACGCTCATTCCGGAAGTGCACTTCGAAGGCATCACGCTGGATTCGGGGATCGATCGGGAGTCGCAGCCGCTGCTCGGCGGCCGCGAGCATGAGATTACCTACAATCAATTCCCAGGTGAGTAGAAAACTGTTCAGCAAGCTGTTTGGTGTAGGGTTATCTTTCTCTCTTCCCTCAAGAAGGGTATTGGAATCGAAACAAAATTTTAACTATTTCAATTTTGAACATAAGCGGCGCACTTTTTGCACTTAGTTCGGACTTTGCATACACTCGAAAAATCATAAACTTTATTTTTAGTGTATTGTCAAAAATGCTTAGTTCTACAAATTATTTCAAAGCAATAAATAATAAATTTACCACAATACAACTTCCAAAAATACTACAAACAGCATGCTTGATTTGAATAGAAGTATTTATTTACTGCAATTTTTAAGTTTGTTCACTCCAGAGGTTGCTAGTCAATGCTGAAGCAAAATGACTATTACAATTTTACAATTTTGATTGAAAACTGGTGACAATGATATGCAGGTATTGTAATGGATGCTGGTATGTAAATCCTGAAAAATGCCTGGAAGCTCAAGAACTCTACGAGAGATTCGTGCAGGAGTTTGTTTGGAAACCATATCAAAATTCTTCCACAAATATTTCCTGAATGTCCGGCTGTACCTTGCATTTCTTACAGAACTTCTTCTGTGATTCCTTCTGACATTCCTCTGAAAATTTCATCCGTGATTCTTCTTTTCAGTGTATAATACACTCGGCAGTTTTTTTTCTTCCCTTGGGGTTGCCTCATGTCTGATCCATAACGGTGTCTGTGTAATAACAACATGGTGTCTACCAAGAAAACCCGGGAATCCTCGAGAAATTTTGTTTGACAGGGAAAAACTTAGAATACTCGGGATCTATCGTAAATGTTTAGGGAACTTTTACGCCGATAACAAAAATATAATATTACAAAATATAACACCTCACATCTAGAAAATCGGCTTCAATTTTCCCAGAAATTCCGTCAGGGTTTCTTTCTGGAATTTCTTTGGAATTACCTCTTGAAATGCCTCCCAGGTTTTTTTCGCGATTCCATCCAGTGTTCCTCTTGAGACTTCCCCAGGAGATTTTCATGAGATTTCTTCCAGCGTTGCTACAGGAGTTATTCCTGGGATTTCTGCTAGAACTCCTCCCAAGGTTTAAAGGAGCTTTTGACTAATTTTCTACAGGAATTTCTCAAGAGATATCACCCAAAATTTCTATTGTAACTTCTTCAAGAAACTTCCCATAGCTTTCTAATTGAGTTTCTCCTTGGATTTCCACAGAACTTTCAGCTGCCCTAAGGTTTGCAATAAATGATGATAAACCTACTTTTTCAAATGCAATCAGACAAAAGGTCTTGGATCTAACACTGTGCAATGCTGCAATCTGTGACAAGATTACAAACTGGCACGTGTCAGATGAGATTTCTCTATCTGATCATAAACAGATAATCTTCAGTTAGAGTGATGGAGATTATTCTAGAACCGCATTTAGAAATCCCAGGAAGACAAACTAGGATAAATACGTAGAATTGTTAAATTCATTTACAATGGGAAAAACTATCGATTCAACCCAAAAGTTAGAATCAGTAGCGATGGGATACTATCCTACGGCGTTTCAAGCAGAGATTCTTGCTATTTTATAATGCGCAAATATCTGTCTTGAGAGAAAATACAGATATGCAAATTTTTGTATCTTCTCAGATAGTCAAGCTGCACTAAAAGCATTATGCGCTTACAAATGCACTTCAAAGCTTGTTCATGTTTTTTCAAGGAGTTTTTTTTCTCGAAATGTCTCCTAGTATAACTTACGAGGTTTCTTGTAAGAAATATCTGAAGAAATCCCGATGAAATTTTGCGAAAAACTTCGCAAAAAATTATTGAAGAATCTCGAGAGGAACTTCAAAAAAGATCCTGACACATACATCTCGAAAAGAACATGTGTGAGTCTCAGGGAGAAGTATTAAGGAAATTTAAAGAGGAACTCTAAAAACCTAAAAAGAAATTCTTGGAAAAGCTTCGGAAAAATGTTGGCAGGATCTCCGATGAACTTTGGAAGAAATCCCTGGGGGTACATACTCTAGTAGAGCCCCATGTGAAAAACTCCTTATGAAATTCTGGGAGGAATTCCCAAGAATACCGAAAAAATCTTGGAAGGGATTATTTATGGAAGCAGATATGCAAATAACTCAGGATATACTTGGAAATACTGGAAAAGCCAGAAAAAAAGCTTTTGATAATTTCAATAAAGAGCTCGCGGGAAGAATTCTGCATGAATTCCGGATGAAATTCAATTAAGAATTCAAGGAAGAATCATAGATAGAATTTCGGAATCTCAACATAACTACGCCACCAGCACAGGGATTAGACATTTAAGTTCAGTTTCAAAACTGTGTAAGAAATCTAATGGTAATAGTAATGGTAATGGTAATGGTAGAATTACTGATTGGACTCCTGCAAGTTTTTTTTTTCTAATTTTTTAAAGTGTTTGGATGTTTATTGTAGGTAAAAATTCAAAGCAATTTCTTGCAATTAACCCATAACAACTCTGGGAAAAATCTAGAAAAACCGAGTTTTGTATTATGTTCCAAAGAGTTTTATTTTAAAAAAAGTTCCTGAGAGAATCCAGGAATTTGATGGGTTCTTTTGGTTCCATTTCGGGTCCTGAAAGACTGTGCAAAATTTGAGCACAATAAAACTTATAACCTACTGATCCTCTGAGTGTGCTTAACATTTAACATGAAACGGAATAGCTTCAATAATTAAATCTCAATTTTTTTACCAGAATTGCCAAGAGTATATCTTTTTCCACATGCATCGGATCGCTTTGCGGTCTTCAACAAAGTTTTTCGACACATCCTGACCTATACTTTGCCATTAGCGATTATAAAGTATAGGAGAATTTTGAGCAACTTTCTTGAAAAATACGAAAAATTGTGTTTTTCAATGTAAAATCCCATACAAACTTCAATCGCGATTCGCCAAATGTATGCCTATAGGCTTAACCAGTCATGCCGAAATTTTGCACATTGTTTGGGACCTCAAAGAGTATCTAAAAAACTTTGATCTAATTGAATCTGAATATTCGCCATGTGATAGCTGAGTCGGCAGTGGCCAGTCAACGCTTTGACCAGCATGCTGCAATTATGCTTAGACAGATTTGTTAGATACTTCACCACCCGTAGCGATGGCTCCGTACAATACAATTTTGTTTGACGACATGACTCCAAACTATTCCAGTATTGTTTGTGCTGAGTGGCAGCCCAGGTGTGAATCTGAAGCTTTGCCCAACACTTTGATACCGGAATAGCTGGTTCACGACCAATGAAGTCATGTGATGCTCCAGTGCGAGCTAGCTCATCAGCCAATTCATTTCCAGCGATGGAAGAATGGCCAGGTACCCATACAAAGTAAACAGCGTTTGCTGAATTTAGCTCCTCGATTTGAGCTCGACAAGCGATAACTATCTTCGACCTGGAGTTGGCCGAAGCAAGTGCTTTATAGCAGCCTGGCTATCCGAACAGAAGTATATTGCTTTGCCCATTACGTGCTGCTGAAGTGCTGATTGCACTCCGTACATAAGAGCAAAGATGCTCGACCTTCGAGAAGGGAGCCATCAGTGTAACATACGATGCCGTCTGAAATACTTCTTTCCAGATAACCAGATGTCCACTCTTCCCGGGAAGGGAATTTCGTGAAAAATGTCCTATATGGATAATTACAAGCAATTGTAAGATCACTTGGAGCAAGGACAACTTTGTCCCAATAGGCTCCTAAAATGAAAAATATTTTCCCGATTTTGTTGTACAACACGAAGAAGCATGCTATTCTGATCTCAATAGCATTATTTCCGAACGTAAACAATGACAGAATAATTAATAAACTTGAAAATAAAACAATGGTTAACAGTTCTTGTTTGACATTCGAGGTCAACCTTGACGTAACAAAAGTGGACCGACGGGTTGCAAAAGAAATCACATTGGCTCACTTTTGACAACAAATGTTCCTGTTTGACATACACGGTAAACAAAATTTATTCAAAATTGAGTGCTAAACAAGGAGAGTTTTAAAAATTATTAAATTTTTCAAAAAGTTATTTTATGGGCTTTACTTGATAGGAATACATGAAAACTGAGTAAATATGTCATATTAACCAATGCTTGACCGATTTATGCAAAAATTGAGATAGGCCTTTAGGAGCCTATTCACTAAAAGTGGAAACAACGAGGTGTGTGTGTTGAACTGCGGTTCACAGGAGTTTCCTCTAATAAACCGAGTACCCATAAGCGGTAAGTGCAAGAAAAAGAAGGTGTTTGAGACGAATGTGTTGTGGGGCAACCTCAAAGAGAACTGCCGTGGGAGTTGAAGAGAACGCTCCTGACATCATTATTAAGCACATCCCTTGGAGATGGCCTAATTTTGATTGGATTGTTCTCACTTCGCGCTTCTGCCACCACACAAGACATCCATAGGTCAATATTAGTGGACCAACAGTTGTGTAAATCCATTTGACATACTTGTGTTTTAGACCCCAAGTTGTACCAAAGGTTCGCCGGCATTGCCCAAAGGCCATACAAGCTTCCTTGATTCCTAACTCAATGCGAGGTATCTATAAAAGGTTGGGAATCAAGAATAACAACGTACTTAATTTGTTCAGTCACTTCTATTTTAGAAACAAAGAGGCCCGGTTTCGCCTTTCCGTGAAAGGATTTACCGAAATGCCATACTGGCGACACCAATCCTCAACTACGTCAAGAGCGCTTTGCATCGGGTCGAAAATAAGTAGGAAACCACTATTTTTGAGTTGCCCGACATCCGACTTAATTCCCTTTTCGCTGCCTGACGCAATGTCGAGTTGTCAAGATGTCGGTTTTATAGCATTTGATAAAACCAATTAGAAATCGTTAGAGATATACCATGGATCCGTGTGGCTTCCAATAAGGCATCGAAAGAAACGTTGTCAAAAACACCCTCGATATTTAAGAAAACACCCAAACAAGATTGCTTTTGAGTAAATGCTTTCGCAATATCGTAAACAGCCTTGTGTAAAAGAGCCAAAGTGGACTTTCCAGATTGATTAGCATGTTGGTTCACATGAAGAGGCACGTTGGCCAGATGAACATCACGGTTGTGATGATCGAAAATGCTTTTTAAGCATTTCAGAAGAATAGAAAACGAAGTGATAGGTCTGAAACTCTTTGCTTCTGCATACGACGCTCGACATACTTTCGGAATAAACTTCACTGTAATATTCCGCCAGAATTTGGGAATATACCCTGTAGTAAAACTGCAAATAAGTAGTTTCGGCAGAACATGTTTGAAACATTCAAATCCCTTCTGAAGCAATAAAGAATATATCACAGACAAACAGACGTTTCACTCTACTCACTTCCTATCGTTTTCCTTTTGAACGGATTATTTAAATATTTCGTAGTTCGCAAATCGATCGCTCATGGCGCTCGCATCGTTTTTGCTCCTGTTTGACGTTTGCTCACTACCGCCATCTTCTCAGTGGGTTTGCGTACCACCGCGTAATTAGCTTTGGGCGATTATGTTTGCGTGACGATGGTTTTTTCCAAGGTTTTTTCGCATTTTGTTCCAAGTGATACGTCTGTTTGTCTTTGGATATTCCATCTGCTCCAGGAGATTTGAAAAAAGCAAAGCTATTTAGTGCCTACTCAATCGATTTCATAACTATGATACTCCCAGCCGAAGCTAGAGAATCATAACTATAAGAAAAGACGTCAAGTTCATCCTGAGATGAATTATCCGCCTTGATATCCGCACATCCGGGGAAGTGTGTACTGAATAAACATTTTAAAACATCCTCATCAGAGGAAGTGAAGTCACCATTTGGCAAACGAAGTTCATTCACTCGAAAACCTTCGATTTCGCAAGGATTTGGTTCAACCGTCTGATTTCGCTCAAACTGGAAATATTTGTACAAACGTTCAGCAGATCGAAGAGCTTTCTGGTAGGCCTTGTGAGCCGACCTAAAAACCTCTGATGAAAAAGATGTAGTGATGATCAGATAAAGATGCTTCATTTGACACATGTCAACTGGTCAACTCGTGGTTGAATCTACTAGCGCAAAGCGTTATGTCTATCACTTACCATTAAGGTTGGGCGGTCTGCTATGTTAAGTAATCCAAGATCTATACTACTTCAGTATTCCATCAAACTTGGGCCTCTCAAGCTAATGTCTGAGCTTCCCCAGATGGTATCACTGCCAAGAATTAGCGAAAGGCCTTTTGATGTACAGTATGCGATTACTTGGTTGAAAGCATGCGTAGGGGATGGTTCATCATGCGGTGAATAAACCGAACAATAGACGTATTTCTTGTTGAGGTTTCCAACAGATACGTAAATTGTGATAGCACTTCTTTGATGGTTAGTTCAGAGATGAGTGTAGTAACTATTGCGTTGTTAACAAGCACACAGGCTCGAGGCATGACACGCGTTTTTGCCATTGCATTTTACTGAAAGTAGCAAACACTGAGTTCACAAGGTTTCCTAGATTGAAATTCTTCTTACGAAAGTAAGGTTCTTGAAGTAAAGCCACTTGGGTTGTACCATTTTGCATTAGTCTACAAAGATTGATCGTTGCTGTTTTTTGCTGAAGATTGATCTGAGCTATCCTAACCGTAGTCACTACCCAAACTAGGCAAGATTAAACTCTTTACAATCACAGCACATAAAAGAACAGCAGCAATAAAACCAGATCTGTATCAATTGGAAAACGCCAAAGGCGAGGATACACAGAATACACTTGTAAATCGCATAATGCGAAACCATGTATGTGAAAATTCAAACTAATCAATGACATCTTCATAATCCCTTATTCAGCCTTAAGTTTGACACTAGAGTAGGGCAGTTGATTGTCTCGGAGAAATACAAGATCCATCGAGCTATTGCTCCGGTTAGCGCAGTAAGGCCAAAATATTGTGCAGGTTGCTCTAGTACCTCCCTAGCCATTCATTCCTAGGTATGGTAAGCCGCATAACACCATGAATTAGGGGTCACCTGATTAGTGGACTCATACCACTAGAACAGACCGTCCGTAGTGCCATTCTTACAGTCAAACTAACCGCTACACAGATATCTAGGCTAATCGGGAAATGAAGTTAATATTGATGAACAATTTCATACGGACCCCAACCGCTATTTATTTATTTATTAATGTAAATTTTAACAAATAATTGTGAACTGATTATATTCACAATAATTATTTGTTTTCAACTATAAGAAAGCTTCATGCTCACCATAGGCAAATGCAAGCTTTAGCTATTTGTATTCCCAATAGTCTTCTCTTGAGTCATTCGCTCTTCGTTCGGTCGTTCATCGCTTCGAACCAACTGCGCACGATGCGTAATATGACTCATGGCTATAATTTAGCGCAGTTGTTGTTGCATCGTAGTTAAACTGCGGGCGCTATCCGCTGTCGTCAGTCAACCAACTCTCCTCGGCTGATGAAATTCATCTCAAGACCTGTGTGAACCGAGAGCGTTATCATTCATACAAATTATTCCCCATCAGTAGTGTGTTTGCGCCTGAACAACTTTTAATCTGTTTTCAGCTCTTGCGAGGAAACGACCTTCAAAACTCGACGTCGTCGCTGACTGTTTCTTTCAGTTTTGTTAGCTTCCTACATGTGTACCCAACAATTGCATCGCAGGCAGCGAGCTCGTCCAACCACTCGGCAATCAATGGCTTCCCCGCTGTTATTTTAGCAAACAGGTTGCGACTGCGAGTGCATTTTTCAATATAGGTGTAGATGAATCCCTACAAATGGTACTTGTTCCCAGACACGGCACCAAAGTCTCAAATAACTGCGGTCAATTATCGCTCGAATTTCGGCTTGTACAAAATTTGCGGGCCCGTATGGATCAATTTATAATAATTGACTGAGTCATTGATGAGCCGAATGGTGGCGAATGGCGAATGATAAATAATTGTACATGCAGTAGGACATAGTTGATTGGATTTGTTTGGTATCGGCTGACTGCGAAACGACCGTGGCATTCAATTTTGTTTTGTGTGCAAGTGGAACTGTGTATGTATATTTTATTTTTCTTGCTGACTTATTAACCCAAGGGGGTTGCAGCCAGCTCCTTTGCGGTGTTTCCCAGAAGAACTTATACATTTAGGGTGTCGATAAAGTATGTCACAACCAAGGATGGGAACACTCACTTGGAAAGAATTACACTCATTTGCAGTTTTCTCAACTCAGAAGCGTACAATCCAGAAACGATGTATGGACGACTTTTACCTTGTGATTTCGTCTAAAACTTTGCCGAATAGAGTAGGGGTCGCACATGCATACCGAAGTCGTGAGGGAGCTGCGAAGGCAACTCTCCAAGAGGTGAATGTAAATTACACTCACATCGTGGAGAGTTGCTTTCACAGCTCTGTCATGACCTTGGGATTCGTGTGCGACCCCTACTCTATTCGGCAAAGTTTTAGACGACATCACAAGGCAAAAGTCGCCCATACATCGTTTCTTGATTGCACGCTTCTGAGCTGAGAAAATAGCAAGTGAATGTAACTCGTTGCAAGTGAGTGTTCCCATCCCTGGTCACAACGTTCCAAAAATTTCGTAAAGGATATTTCTTTGACTTCCTTGCAGATAGAAATAATCTTCGTGCTTGCCACACAATACACATTTGATGTGTAGTTGCCGTTCTAGAATATCTCTACGGGAATGACCTGTTCCGGTGGTAGGGAGTCCACCAAACAGGGTAACCTCAATTCAAGATGTCAAGCGACCCGTGCCAAGAAATGAGTGATCGCTGGGATGAAAAGATGCTCCATCGTTCATGGAGCTTGTGGGACACTTGATTGGCCACCCCTCAAAGTAATGTTTTGCTTACCGTGGTAATGCAGGGCTCTGCTGTGCTCCCGTGCAACTCGTGGCATTAAAATATGAGCGCAACCCAATAATAATCAGAGAATAAGTAAGTAATAGCGGTAGTGACGAGATTAACCCCTTCGCAAGAATTTAACTAGGTGATTAAAGTGGCTTTAAGGAGAGCAAGGACAGTAAGACCGCTGACGAAGTGCCAGCGCAGGGAGTGCCAGCGTCACAAGGTCATGGACAGAGCATGGTTGATAAGGGTCATCCATAACAATAGAAATGGGCTTTCGGCAATGAAGGTGTACTCCGCAACAACTTGACTCCATTGAGTTTGCGTCCTCGAAGTCCAGCATAAATGTAGACCTCAAGCAGACCCTGATGAGACTTCGGAATTCAACAATGGTGGCCAAGCAGGACCATGATAACCTCTTGGCAACTCTGACAACGGCATAATCGTGTAAAACAGCCGTCAGGTAAAGAGCTAACAGGTAGCGCCGGCAAGGCTAGGAGGTTGTTAATCCCGAATGTCAGTAATACAGGTAAGTCAGACTCCAGCCAGACGTCACGGAAAGCTGGGAAGGGTGGGCTTGAAATGGCCGACCCGTTCCGGATCGAAGGAAACAAGTGGGGCGACCATTGGCTCCAGGGGGAAGACGCCCCTTGGACCCTAGTGGAAAAAGGAAAAGAAAGAAATCTGAGAAATAGGAACCTAGGGACACTAACCCAAAGAAAAGTATGAGAGCAGGTACCAAACGCGAGAAGGGTGACGCGCTTATATCATCAAGACTGAAGACAGGACGTCTACTACCCAGAAAAACGTGGAAAACCGGGAATCCTCAGGGAATTTTATTTAACAGGAAAAAAGCTGGCACACTCAATGAATACCGTGAATACTCAGGGAAATCGGGTCGTATGAATTAAAACTAGCGAATTTTATTACTTGTAGATTCATTCAGAAATAGAGTCCACAGATTTTACTACATCGTGGTTAGGTATGAATAAAAAAGTTTTTTATTAAGTAATGTTAGTGTATCCATCTGGATTGTTATGGATGGATAACATTTTTTCCATAAATTCCGTCAGCTCTTTCTGGAATTTTCTTTTAAACACCTCTTGAAATTTCTCCCAGGGATTTTACAAAATTTCTTCCGTATTTGTTCACACCATTTGTCTTTATATTCCTTTTTGAATTCCTTTCGGAGATTCTTCCGGATTCTTACCAGCATTTTTTCCAAGATTTGAACATTTCTTTCTCAGATTCTTTCTTGAGAATTTTCTAGGATTCCGGAAGTCCGACTGATTTCTTCTGGATTGTTACGGGGATCATACAGAATTTCTTCTAGAGACTAGATAACTGACACTGAGGAAGATTACAAGTGGTAGTCGAAATACGCGTATCTGTCAAAGGATAAGCAATTAGGGCGGAATTAAAAGGTACGAAACTGATTACACTCATTCCAAGAGGGTATTCTGCTTAGAGGGTTCGAAAAGTCGGTACAAGATTCTTCTAGAGGTTTTTCCAGTATTGCTCCCAGAGTTTCCGTGGGTTTCTACCAGGATTTATCCCGAGATTTCCACAAGTGTTTCTCTTAGGATATACCGCAGATGTTGTCGCAGAATTTCTGCTAGAGTTTATATCGGTATTCCTCTTGAAGATTTTCCGCGATTTATTCCAGTGTTCCTCTTAGGACCACACCAGGAAGTCTTCCCAGCGTTGCTCAAAGGAGTTATTCCTGGGATTTCTACTAAAGCTTCTCCAAGGGTTTTAAAGAGTTTTCGCTAATTTTCTGCAGGAATTCTTTCCGGGATTTCTTCCGAAGTTTTTCCTGTGATTTCTTCAAAAAATTTCGATATCTTTCTTTCACAGTTTTCTGCAGAAGTTCCAGCTGATATGTTTCTCAAAAGTTCTCACGAGATTTCTTTTGAAGTTTCACCTGAGATTTCCCTCGGGGTTTCTCCCAAGACTTTTCTTTGTGGTTGATCACCTAATTTCTTGCTGTGATACACCTGAGATTATTTTTTACAGATTCTCTAGGGATTATCAGAAGAGCTCTTCCCGGAATCTCTACCAAAAATAACCCCGAGATTCTGGATGATTGGATTTTTTGGAATTTCTTCAATAGTTTATCCCCGAAAAATATTGACATATACAATTTTGTGGACCTTTGGCATCACCTAGTTATGGCATTTTGAATCAAACGACCCATAGTTTTTAGGCCCTTGACCAGCCTAACAACTTTACAGAAAAACTACTTTAAGAGTCCACATTTTTGCCCCATATCGGCGATACCAATACACATCGCATAGTTGTAGGGGTTCGTTTGCATATTAAGTAACGCAAAGAGGGGGAGAGGGTCTACCATTGCGTTACGCTTCATACAAACATTCAAAATTCCTCATACAAAAGGTGGGGGAGAGAAGGGGTTTAAAATTTGGAAATTTTGCGTTACGTAAAGACCGCCCCAGAAAGTATGGACGCAAAGAGAAAATACTGACATTTAAAATTTATTGATGATTAGTTCTATCTGTAGGCTTAGACCGGCCCACATTTGTATGGCGAGAAAAAAAAAGTTGGACAAATTCACGGGGCACCCTCTAGAATCGTGCCTTTGGATGAGTAGAACAATCTGTGAAAGATTCAGCTCAATCGGTTTAAAACTGAGCTGGCGCAAATGAGTTGAAGGTTTGTATGGGATTTTCAGTCCAAATATATAGGAAATTGGATGGCCTACAGTCTCTCACTCAGTACGCCGGTTCAGCGAGTTCGATTTAGCTCAGAATTGAAAGAATGGTAGTTGATACCCTAAGGAACAATTTTGTAGAAGACCATATCATGATAAAACTTAATTTAGTTGCAGTTTCAGCTAACGAAAGCAGGATGAGGAGATCTTCCCCCGTTTAATCTCGGTTGTTACATGCAGCACGTGTTTGTCGGTCGAAGCTTGCGCGCTACATCATAGGCAGCTATTTAATTCTTCATTGTTTCGATACCCGCCCACGTGCGTGAGCAATTGAAATGAAGGACAACATAGCCGCCTATGATGTAGAGCGCAAGTTTCGAACAGCAAACACGTGCTGCATGTAACAACCGAGAGTAAACGGGGGAAGATCTCCTCATCCTGCTTTCGTGAGCTGAAACTGCAACTAAATTAAGTTTTATCATGATATGGTCTTCTACAAAATTGTTCCTTAGGGTATCAACTACCATTCTTTCAATGGGGCACGTTCGGTGTAGTACTAGATTTGTAGTAATGAGCTGAATTTTAGTATGGTGAGAAGGTCAATTCTCCGTTTCTGCAATGAAATGGTGCAAAAAGTGTGGGTATTATGATTCCTTGCATAATTTGATGCTGTTTGAGCAAAACTTTGGATAACTATGTTGTTTATGTTGCAAGAAATGGAGAAAACAACAACACTGTTGTCCAAAGTTTTGCTCAAACAGCATCAAATTAGCCAAGGAATCATAATACCCACGCTTTTTGCACCATTTCATTGCAGAAACGAAGAATTGACCTTCTCACCATACTAAAATTCAGCTCATAACTACAAAACTAGTACTTCACCGATCTGTCCTATTTTGAGCTAAATCAAACTCGCTGAACCGGTGTACTGAGTGAGAGACTGTAAGCCATCCAATTTTCTATATATTTGGACTGAAAATCCCATACAAACCTTCAACTCATTTGCGCCAGCTCAGTTTTAAACCGATTGAGCTGAAATTTTCACAGATTGCTCTTCTCATCCAAAGGCACGATTCTAGAGGGTGCCCCGTGGAATTTTTCGACATTTTTGTATTTGGGCCGGTCTACTGTAGGCTGCATCCTGTAGATCAACCTATTTTCTCAGCATTTGTACAGCGGTTTGCACGATTCCAACAGTTTGTTTTAAAATATATAAACTGTCAGCGGAACACTGTCAAAAAATTGTGCACAAATGATGTTCTGTGGCTACGAATGCCACTTAGGAAATGAGCAAAATGTGGAGAGAGTAAATGAGAAAACTATGTAAGCAGCAAACAGGATGTACGGTGCCTAAGGGCCTGAATCGCAAGCCTAACCGAGATTGCATCACCTGGTACCAAGTCGACTCCAGTTAATCCATCTCTAACACGTCCTAGACGACCCCTCGTAGTGCCGAAAAGATTCGATGATTTTGAAATGTATTGACCAAGACCAAGATGAAAGTTTAAGGACACAAAAAGAAGGAGATGTTATGAGTGTAAGCAAACATACCTACTGAATTAATACTTTGATATGTACAATGTTAATACCTTTGCTATGTATACCTTGATCATTCACAATATAAAGAGGTTCTGTTTCACCTACCATACGAATGACACGCGCTTTTGAACAAAACAAAGCGGAACTCACTTAATTACTTCAAAACGAAGCATTTCTGACACATGGTGTCTTCGACAAAGTTGTTTGACATCAGCAGGGGCATCTATTGTTCAGAACGTAGTAGTTCGCAACTCGTCCGCATAGGTGACGCCACCATCTAACTTCTTTGTTTTACGTCCTAGAGACTTCGCGTGTTCGGCAAAGTTGTTTATTTTGGCAAAATAAACAACTCTTTCTTAAGTTGCCAAAATTCCACAGCCTACTGTTTTCGAATTATTTAAAAAATAAAAACCAATCAATGAAAAACAGTTTTAAGCTTATTTTGACATTTTTACTAGAAACCATGTAGGGTAAGTGTACCAATTATGGCTATAGTACCAACTATTCGCCATAGTTGGTTTTCACCTTTTAACGATATAAACCACAAATAAAAAAAAATCAACAACAGATAACGTTCACAAAAGATGATTGCACTCATTTAAACTCCACATGTTGCTCAAATTCTGGTAGAAATAAATCATTTTCCTTAAAATTTCGGCTTCCTTGCACCCTTTTTCGCCATGGTGTACCAATTATGGCTAATCCCATAAGAAATGCATGCAAATAGTGCGAAAAGGAACCGAAGTTAAAAAATGTAGCCATAACTGGCACAGGGTTCCTATCATTGGCACACGCAGTAATAACTACTAAACGTAGTTTTGGCTCCGTTTCTATATTTTTCCTGTAAAGTATGGAAACTAAGCTATCTTTTAACATATTGATGCCATTTGTTGGTCTTCTCGTTATTTTTGTATAAATAGTTTAGCTTAGGGAGTGCCATAATTGGTACAAGCACCCTAAGTTTATTTTTTTTTCGAATGCATATGTGTCAAACCAAACACATTGTACGGAAATATGTTGAATATTATCATTAGAAATGAAACATAAAAATGCAAAGTCGAAAAAATAGTGTGAATTTCAAATCTTAATATATCTCACAAAGCGCAAAAAATCGCAACTTCAAATTTTCAGCAAATACGAAGCAATACTAGGTGAACATACTGCCAAAAATTTGGAGAGATATTTTTTGGTGTTTTTGAGATAATAGCTTTTTAGTAACAGTATAAATATATATAGTGCCAGCATGTAGCTTTTTACTGTTACACATTAGAGAGTTTATGGTCATTTTGACTAAATAAACAACTCTTTCTTAGACGTCAAAATTCCACGGCCTACTGTTTTCGAGTTATTGTATATAACCTAGAAGTTATTGATAAAAAAAAGATAAAAAAAGACAATTCACACCGTCTTCAGCCAGAGGCTGCACAGACTGAAAACATTACTTACACTAGACAACGGACAACATACAGAACACCCAGTGGCCCAGTGATGAATTTTTCGTTTGACGAAAAGTTTCCACCGACTGGAGCGGGAATCGAACCCACACTCCGAAGCTTACGATACGCTTATTCGACTGTCGCCGCTAACCGCACGGCCACGAAGCCCACAATAAAACACATTTTGATGCAATACTATGAACTATTTTTTATTGCTTTTACTTTTACGATACATAGTAGTCAAGCAAATGTCTGCAGTAATCTGCAACGCAGTCAGCAGCATCCGAAAAAACCACGACTGCGGAATCAAAGCGAGTTTCTAATCGAATCGTTGTCAAGCGCAATCAACGACTTCATCTACGATTCGGAAGCAGGAATAACATTTGAAGCCTGGTTTGCCAAATATGAAGATCTGTTCGAAGAAGACGGTCGAGCTCTGGACGGACCGGTCAAGGTTCGATTGCTGCTTCGGTACTTCAGCACCGTAGCGCATAAAAAGTATGTGAGCTACATCCTTCCGAAGAAACCGAAAGAAATGACTTTTGATAAAACCACATGACGACATGGGTCTCATAGCTTAATTCGTATGTACCGTTACTTTGAACGACGTCGTGAAGCAAGGAAGATGTTGCGTCACAAACGTGGACAATCTCAACTTGTTCGGCAGCGAGTAGATCGAGCTGTTTGGATTGTGGGACATTCCGTTCAACGCAGTCTGCAATCAAATCTCCTCAAAATCACATCCAAAATCGGAAGAACTTGTCCATCGTCTACGATCGAGCATGAGCATGAGCATGAGCATAGATGACCGCACAATTCGTAGTTGCTACTCCGTGATTGACCAGAGCAATCGAAATTGCACAGGGAACCAATGAATAGGGCTTGGGACTAGCTTACTATTCTCAATGTACACAGTTCGAGAACTCTCAACTTTAATAAGGTCAATAACGGCGCCGGCCACGTCCTTGCGGTCCTCGAGGAAGGGAGGGAATGATAGTAAGACAAACGTTGTTAAAAAGACCGCGAATCGCTGCATCTCCACGTTTGTCTCAGGAAGGAATTTTTGTTAGTAGGGTAAGGTACATTGTCAGTCCGGGAGTCACCTATGGTTGGTGATATGATTTGACAATGGATCAGTATACACAAACCGGCGTTAACAACCGACCACTTTTCGACGCAAAAACTAGCCAAAAATAAAATTCTATCGCGCGTCTCCACTCCACTAGGGAGCAGAAACCTTTAGTCTATTCCACACAGAAATACACTGAACGCGATTCACTTGTCGGCGCCCGGATTTCTTCTCGACCGGCGAGATGAG
The DNA here is from genome assembly GCF_035046485.1 of Aedes albopictus. Classification (NCBI taxonomy): domain Eukaryota; kingdom Metazoa; phylum Arthropoda; class Insecta; order Diptera; family Culicidae; genus Aedes; species Aedes albopictus. The sequence continues at coordinate 94,317,212 of NC_085138.1, read as the reverse complement.
CACAATAAAATCGACGACAACGCCAACCCGGGAGCTACTTGACAGCTGCCGAACAACGTCAGCGTACCTAAAAATTTTGGTCCGGGTGGTACTGTCAGATTCAAAGCGGCAAGCGCTACTTTTGAAAAGGACGAAACCCGACAATAACAAACCGCACAAAAATATTAAAACATTAAACCGAAACCTTAATTTGTTGTTTCCGCTTTTTTGTGGTAGATAAATGCAAATTAAGTGCGGCATGATGAATTTTGTTAATTAGAAGCGAAAATTATATCTATAAAACGAGTAAAGGCAAAACAGTCAGCTTTCATAAAATTTATAAGAAACTCATGTTTTCTTCTAGTGCGGTTATTAAGCACCAGCAAGTAATACATTAGGTTACTTATGTTAACATGTGCTAACATTTTACAGCTACATATCTGGTGGCAAAGCCAAAATGGATGTTAAAAATAATCATTTGTTGATGTTTTTTCCGAGTTTGATCTTCGGTTTGGTCTAGCATGCGCAGTCACCAATTAATATAGAAGACCGTTAAAACATGTGTTTTTATTACATTTCTTACAACAAATAAAAAAAAAATAATTTAAGTTTAATGAACATTAGTTTTTGCGCTTCTGTTGAATACGTCCTTTTGATACGAAACGCTAGCCTCTTCTTGGCTTCCACTCCCCACGAAACAAAAAGATGTTTTCGCGTGGACAAAAATTGTTGCGTCAGTGAAGGATGGACCCGTTGTTTACGAACACTAGCGACATCTGCGATTTGCAAGTAGGTACGCGAAACTGAGCTCATCTGTCAAGTTACGGGGGGGTTGGACAACGCGGCCGGCCGAATGAAAAAAGCGGCAATTCCACATTGCCTCCGAAATCACACTAAACTGTCCCGTACGAAGATGAGCACAATAAAATCGACGACGACGACGCGGCCGACCGAATGAAAAAAGCGGCAATTCCACATTGCCTCCGGAATCAACTTGACAAAACTTATATAATGTAGAAAAAATGTTCAAATTGTGAAATTCATGTAAAAGGTCAATGACGCGCCGAAAAAAATATGTTGAACCTGTCCATCGTCTACGATCGAAGTTCAAAAACGTGATCAGTGAAGACCTTGGGTTGTGCACTAAGAAAGGTAGCGCTATCAGTCAAGCCAGGTACCAAGCCCGTATTTCGTCCGAAGCGTCTAGTTCCGTATGCATCAACAGAGAAGATTGAAGCCGAGCTGGATTCCATACTCCGAGTGGGCGGCTCCCATCGTTGCTGTACGAAAACCCAACAGCAAAGTGAGAATTTGCGCGGACTATTCCACCAGACTAAATGAAGCTTTGGAACCGAATCAACATCCGTTACCGTTACCACAGGACCTGTTTGCGGAGCTGGCGGGAAGAAGTACTTCACTCAAATCGATTTATCCGATGCTTATCTACAAGTAGAAGTCACAGAAGTGTGCAGGAAGATGCTACCAATCAATATTCACAAAGGCTTATTCCAATTCAACCGGCTTTCCCCTGGTGTCAAGACGGTTTCCGGTGAGTTCCAGCATATCGTGGACAATATGATAGCCCATTTGGAGCACGTTAGTGGATATCTCGATGACATCATGGTAGCAAGTGACACCTTGGAGGAGCACATAAAGCAACTAGACCGGTTGTTCGCACGAATTAAAGAATTAAAAATTGAGAACAGCAACTTTTTTCATAAAGCAAATCAAGTACCTTGGACTAATCGCTGATGAAGAGGGACTTCGACCTGATCCAGAAAAGGTCAAGGCAATTGTCAAGATGTCGACGCATCATGGTGTTTAAACACTACGTTCATTCCTGGGAGCAATAAACTACTACGGCAAGTTTGTAAGATCTATGCATGAGCTTCGCCAACCACTTGATGCTCTACTCAAGAAAGATGTTAAATGGAAATTGGAGTCAAGCATGCCAGGAATCATTCAACTAGTTCAAGCAGATCCTTTAATCAGACCTGTTGCTATAATCTTTAATCCGAAACTGGAGATGATAGGAGCAGCGGACGCGTCACAGAATGGCCTGGGTGTTGTTCTTCTTCATCGCTTTCCTGACGGCACCGTTAAAGCAGTTTGTCACGCTTCCCAGACGTTGACCAATGCTGAGAGGAACTACGAACAATGTGAAAAAGAAGGACTTGCTCTTGTATTTTCCTGCATCAAGGACACAATTGCTTCTTCTTTGAAACCCTAAAAGCGCAGATTCTGAATCTTTATGCAACTTGAATTAGAGGAAATAATAAATAAATGGAAAAAAAGATTTTGCTCAGGTTCGAACCATGGACACCAGGAGTATTAACTACTCACCTTACATACTACACCAAACGCTCTGTGAGAGAATTGCTGCTGAACACACCATAAAAGATACTGAAGTTACTTGTCACTTCATGACACCTTCTTTGTCACAAGTTACAGAACTGTCAAAAGGAAAAGACGCGCAAGTTTTTCGCAACACATTTGGAACATAATCTGAACAAACAAACCAGAGTTAGATGTTGCATGACTTTAACATAGCACATTTAATGCAAGCTGACTGTTTTATCACTTCTGAGGAATATGTAAGGTTCGCCTCCACAAATCGAAGTATTTGGTGATTTCTTTAAAACAAAGCCGAAACTTATCAAAATTCGGAGTTTACATGCAATTCAATCGACAGGATGGAAGTTGTGTGTGCTTTCAATGCAACTCATTTGAACCAAAGCATAGGAGGCCATATGTTGCATGATGTTGCAGGTGCTGCTTGGGCTCATCGCTAGTATTCAGCTAGAAGCAAACATCAAAAGTATGCAAGCCGAATCTGCAGCAGTACTTCCAGTAACCTACCAGATTATTCAGCAAGCAACGATGCAGGATAAAACTCTCCAATCCGTCATGCGACATTTTCGGAACAACTGGACAACACCTCCAGAAACCAATGTATTTCAGTGTTTCTTCAAAGAGCGCGAATCGTTGTGTGAAGCAGACGCATGCCTCATGTTCCTGGATCGTATGGTAGTACCACTGTCTTTGCAGAATGCAGTTCTCAAGCAGGGCGCCCCGGAATGCATAGAATGAAATCCATTGCAAGAAGCTTCATCTACTGGCCTAATATTGACGCTCACATTGAGGACTACGTACGCAAGCATAGTGACTGCGCAGCAGCTTCAAAGGCTCCAGTGAAGATTATTCTATCATCGTGGCCTATACCTTCTCAACCACTGTGACGAAGCCTAGCAACTACTGTATCAGGCAGTCGATGTGTGGGAACGGATATTGCCAGGAAATGATAAATGGCATCCTTAACATTTATTAGCGTGAGAGTTCAATCATTTCCGTCCTCTGTTGCACTGACATAGTCGTTTCCTCCGTTACATCCCGTGCCTACATTCATCCAAGATATTCAGGTGCTCATCGAAGTGCTGCTTCCACCTTTCAATCACCTCATAAATATTTAATATTATACCCCACGTTTCACAACGCCACCTTCTGTCAAATTTTGATTCGGCTGATTCAAATAGGCTTGTAACATGGACATATAAACTACATAGAAGTCTCGTCATTTTAGGATGATGAGAAGATATACAGAGATTTATTTCCACTTTCTTCGCGTTCAGTGTTCGGCCCTACAAAAAGCAATACGACACTAGATGCTTAAGCTAGCTAGTGTTCGCGCCTTCAACCAACAACAACGTGTCGGCAGAAAGAAAATAAGCTTTTCTTTGACATAAAAATAGCCACGGACATTATATAGCAGCACATCCCTGCGGGCGGCCGGTAAATGAAAATCGATGCGACTCGCTCACTCGCTCGCTCGCTATGGCACATCATTAGCAACCACTAAGACTGGTCGCAGGATACGGTTCGTTGGAAGCCACGGTCTTCTTAAGCAATCATCCTCACGGAGCAGAGTAGCATATGCTTATATCGGAAGCAATAACATGCACGGACGAAATGGGAAGCTTCTGCCCACAGTACAAAGTGTATTGATGGGAATCTGCACTATACACTGAAGAAGATATCTCACAGCTGGAAAGAGTCAATCTTGAAAGTATCACATAGCATCGGAAACTGAGGAGAGCGAGGAGACTATCGCAACCTACACTAAGTTTCTTAACCTTAACCATGCGAAGGGGCAAGTCGATCGGATTCCGGTATCCTCGGTCATTAAAAGTGGAGAACGTTTTCTTTTTGTTCGCATAATATCGTATCACTATACAAGTATAACACGACAACAAGGATGGTTCGGCTTAATAAATATGATTACGGTGTGGCGTACCTCCCCCACGGTATAGAAAAAAAACGATATGTCTTGTGCTTTCCAGCGCGTAGGACGTCTATTTTGGGATGAAAGGGAAAAACCTGAACGCCAAATATTCAGCTCGGTGTCATTTGGATGTTGGCTTAGGTCCTTTGCGGAATTTATTGCTTACAAAAAGGTCAATCTGGCACTGTTGTGATGTATTTGATAATGTAGATTACTAGAAGTTACAATTTGCTAGATGAATGTTTGTCAGAAACTAAGGGTGTCAACTCTCAACTGATCTTGTGAGGTCACCTAACTGAGGTGTAAAGATTAGGAAATTTAACTGCTAGCTATATTTAAATTCTTTAAGGAGGTCTTCCAGATATTTCTCTAGAAGTCACTTCAAAAGCTTCTTCAGGACTTCTTGTAGAGATTTTTGCAAAAATTCTTACGGATTTGCTTTTTTAAGAATCATTCAAGTTTACCTTCAGAAAAGCTTCCACAAGAAGAAATGCATTGAGTAACACCTGGTATGATTAAAACAAAATAAACATATTCTGATGGATTCCCCGAAGAAACACCTAGACGATTTCCTAAATTCTTTGAAAATTTTCCGCGGTAGCTTAAATAAAATCTTGAAGAGAAGTTTAGATGAATTTGTGAAATATTCTAGAAATTCGTAGTGGAATCTCTGAAGAATCTCAAGAGGAAATCCTGAATAGAGATATCAGATTTTTTTTTTCAAAAACTTACATCGAGTTCATGTTAGTTTTTGAAAGCACAGATAATACAGATTTTTTGTATCGTTGAAGTTAAAGATGCATGAAACAAGGAAAGTCCTCAATTTCCCACTAATAAAATTGTGCTAGTTTGAGAAACGGTTATAAAAAAATTCTGCCCTCTTTTTGAAGAAAATGTTTTGCCGAAAGGAACAACCTTAACTTTTTGCATTAAAAATATTAAAGAACATGCTCTGATTTAATAGATGTGTACAACTACCACTTAGTTTAATCAGTGGCTTGTAAACTTATCTATTCAAATTCTTAAAACAAAACTTTAAAGTTATTTTTTTTCAATTTTCTGAAAAAATCTTCATGTTTAGTTACTGTGTATTTCGTCTTTAGAATCTGCACACATCAAAATTTCTATTACTAGCATCTCTGCTTTTGATGGAATTCCTGAATAAACGTAGAGGAGTGTCTAAGAAAACGCCTCGAGAAATTCCGGAATAAACTCCTTAACCCTCCTTGTGCATCAGGGTCTTTTTTACCCAAACCGTGATCTGCGTCAGCGCGCTGCTGCCAACGTGATGCATTAGGAAAGTTAAGGTGAAACTGGATGCATTTCCTCATATTTAAGTTTTTATTTATTTATTTTTATTAAAGAAACAATATTTTAAACGTCAGCTTTCAAACACATTTAGAGAAAGATTTAAGGTATCTCCTATTTTTTTCCTTCTGAAAAATGTTTTTCATTTTCACAAAAACTTTTTTTTATTTTATTTTCCGTGTTTTTTTTACTTAGACTAATTCTACAATTTTTTTTACAAAAACCATTCTTGAACAAATTAAAAAAAAAAATGATATTTAGAAAAACGGATAACATATTTTACCAGGAAGAAAACCAGAATTTCCGAATTAAACTCTGAGACTCTCTTTTGATTATTTTTTAGGGTAACACACATCAAGAAATGTCGTCAAGAATTCAGTGAGAAATTTTTTTTAAGAAGTTCTATTAAACTCTGTTAAATGTTGTTGAAAAATTCTCGATGAATGCTTTCTGAAGCGGTTTATCTTAATTTCCCAATATTCGCCCTTACCTCTGATTCCGTAGCTAGCTTTTTAAATATTTTTTCCAGAAGTCTGACATGGATTCACCAAAAATATTCACTAGTATTTTCTATCTTTCACTAGAACTTGGTTTTGCAAGGGTTTTCTTTACTTAGATTTAAACAACTTCTCTAGACTGCAACGATAATTCTGAGAGAATACTGCAATTGGGAGTTTCTTGAAAATTTTGTATAAACACTTTTCCAGTTTGCTGCAATCCTTGTGAATGTTTTTGTAGCGCCACGTAGTGAGTGAATTTCGAACTAGAATGCTTTCCATAGGAAAGCTCTTAGTCTTCTGAGTAACTTCGCCGAAGACAGTATCCATCTAAGTGGCCCAGAACGCGAGATATACGACGTTTAGACTGAACTGGAGGCTCCCAAGAGCACTAGCGCAACGTAGTGAGTGATTTTCGAACTAAATTATTTTCTATGTGAAAGCTCTTAGTCTTCTCAGTAAGGTCGCCGAGGAAAGTATCCTTCTTAAGTGTTCAGAACGCGATATATTCCACAACTACTAGCAAAATATAGCTATCCCACATGTCCGACATGTTGCCCTGTGTAGCAGATTTCCGATGGCCAATGTTCTCGCAACCACTGTTTCATCATATCAAACACAATCTTGACGAAATTATCTTTCAAATAAGACTTTGGTCATTTGAATTGGTAAAAAATCATCATTTTACTTATAAGAGCTTGAATTTCTGGGTCATGATGACCCCAATGCATTATTCGTAACTTTTCTAATGCCTGAAGAAGGTTAATTTAAGAAATTTCTCCAACTTGGGAAAATCAAAACACTGCACTCGTCCGATTCAAAAACAAAATCCACAAAAAAATATTCTCCGTTCAGTCTTAGAAACCAAATCATCTGAAATGCTCTTTGCCCTTTGCTCATAAGAGCATTTACAAACTAAGAACCACAATAACCAGGAAAAACATCGCCACTTCTTTCCACATCTCTAAACCTTGCAGTAGAGCAAGACTCTACAATGCAGCAATAGGTAGCAGATAAAGCATCACATCCTGCAAAATTTTGCTAATCTCGGTTGCACAGGATTTCCAGCTTGTCCAATAAAAAGTACCACTCCTTCCATGGTTTACCATTTTCTAGCTGGTTAGCAGTGGTGCTGTCCAAGTGCCCACCCATAGCCAAGCCATCAAGCAATTTGCAGTGACATGCCAGACGCTTTTCCGACCTACAACTTTCCCAAATTAAAAGCTCATCTCCAGTGCGAGCGATGTCGTTGGCGTATTGTGTGTGACTTGTTTTTATCCCAACTAGCTTGATTCGAGATAGGAGTAGGAGCCTATGAACATGGAATCGTGATTAATTCATCTGTTATTTTGTTGCTTGGAGTATGATAAATGTAAGAATCCTTGTATTCCTTCACCATTGTACATGGTATTTTTACAACAAGGTAAATTAAACAAAAAACTCTTTTTCTTGACGTGACGTGACCCACAAAACCTGTCTTTCGGTTTTTGATGAGGTTTTTTTTAAAAAGTTTTGCGAAATTCTTGGAATAAATATTTAGAGGAAAATTTCCAAAATTCTCAATTTTTAAATAATAATAGTTATACAAGCACGTTGCAATGTTACAGGGAATACTACTTTTTCCCCCATGGATAACAAATCATTCTCAAGCGTCTAAAAAGTATCCCTTTACAGATTATAGCGAAAATCGTGCAACCACTGGAAAATAAAAAATTAAGGCATATTCCGCCCATCTCGGTACGGTTGCACTCCGGTTGCATTCCATTTCCATAACAACGAACGTAGTAAATTTCTTTCTCCTTCTTGCCGGTGACATGTGACTTTTTCGAACCATCCGAGCACTACTGTGACGTATGGCTCCTCGAGTGCTTACTAGGTACTTGGTATGTGTGTAAGTATTGTGCTTTATAGCATGTGTTTGTAGGTACGTATGAGAGAAAAAAAAGCATCTGGTTTGAAAGCCAATTTCATACAATTCAGTATCCCTACTGTCAGTTTTCCTAGATTCGAATTCATTCCTGGATTCTTCCTTAAGCATCTTTCGAGATCCCTGTATTTATGCCGATTTCTGCTGAAGCTTTTCATGGAGATCCTACCAAAAAAATTAGAGATTTTTCGGTATTGCTCCCAGAGTCCCTAATGGAAATTTTCCAAAAATTCCTCCTGTGTTTTGCCCAAAGAAAATTTCGCGGGGTTGCTTTAATGATTATTTCCGAGACATCCACAAGAGTTTCTCTCAAGATATATTGCAGGTGTTTTCACAGAACGTCTCCTAAAGTTTATCTCAGGATTCCTCTTACAGATTTTTCGCGATTTCTTCCAGTATTTCTCATGAGACTTTTTCAGTAGATCTTCCCGGGATTTCCTGCAGAGTTGCTGCAGGAGTTATTTATGGGATTTCTACTACACACTTAGAATAAATTACAGTATTCGGTGAAAAAAATCACCGAAACTGGTCTGTAAACAAGCAAACTACAGTATTACGGCGAAATCGATGAAATTGCTGGAGAAAATCGGTGAAATCTAAGAAATCAACGAAGAACCGGTGAAATCAGACAAATTTACAGGAGACCTGTGAGTTTTTTACCGAACAGATCGGTGATGGGACTATTTTACCGTACTACTGTAAAATGCGTTTGACAGCCACGCCGGCAGCTTCGAGCATCAGTTCTATTAGAATTTGCGCATCATCTCCAAGCAAGATTCTCTTGTACAGTGGCAGCAAGTGTGGTTCCTGATCAGAAGGTCATGTATTCAATCCCATCATCGACGTTTTTTATTAAAATATATTTTTTTTGTGCTCGCATAAAATCGCCGTAAATTTGTAAAATTTACCGTACGTTCAGTGATATTGAGAATTCATTTGTAAACAAACATACCGAACGTTCTGCGATTTTTACGGTAAATTTGTAAAAAGTACCGAACGTTCCGATAATTTTGACAGATGCAATTTCCTGAGATTCGCAGAACGTTCGGTGGTTTGAAAAATCACCGAACTTTTTACCGTACGTTCAGCTGTTGAGATTACGGTAAAATTTTACCGTAATCCGTCATTTTTTCTAAGTGTGTAGAGCTCAATTTTCTGCGGGAGCTCTTACCGGGATTTCTCCCCGAGTTTCTCTTGCAATTTCTTAAAAAAAATTCAATGAGCTTTCTTCAAAGTTTTGCCCTGGAATACTTCTTAAAAGTTCTCACGAGGTTTTTTTTTTTTCTAAGTTTCACCTGAAATTTCTCTCGGAGTTTGTCCCGGCACTTCCCTCAGAAGATTCCTTCCGGCATGTCTCTCAGAGTTGAGTTTTTTGAGTGCCTTTTGAAATTTCTCATGGAGTTTTTCCCGTGATTTCTTGCAGAGCTTTTTCTAGGCTTTCAGAGGCTTTCTTTTCTGAGTTTAGTTTTGAAATCCTTCGAAAACCATTCCAAAATTCTGGATGCTCATTTTTGAGATTTCTTTAACTCTTTTAATTTGTGCAAATATGCACACAACTGATTAAATGAGGCATCTTAAATATATATAATTTGGTGCTTTAAGACGCCCTATTTAATTAGTTTAGCGCATATTTGACATATTTTATAAAATGCTTATTATGCCCTTAATTCCCCATCAAATGCTGAAATTATAGAAAAGTCATATACATATATGTCTTTTTGATAACATTGGTTTCAGAACCAATGCTAATAAGGAAAATTCATTTATTCATTACTTGACAAAAAATCAGGGTAAATTGATTTATTCATTTACAATCAGGGCAAATTGGAGTGAAATGGACAGCTATTTATACCATTCCAAGAATGATTGTAGTATTAATCGATAAACCGCATTTTTATATATCAAAAATGATCCAGGGCTTCATGTTTTGCATCCAACGACATCATAAAACCATACAAAATATGTTATTATTCATCAGTTTAAGGGACATGTAGGGTAAAATAGGGAAAATATATTTCTTATATGCGCATGACAACTGTTAGCTTCCAATTGCACCAATAACTAATTTCAACGTTCTATAGCAGTATTTGTTTTCTATAAATACATTTTAAATCTCATTTTCATGAAAATAGGGCAAAATGGGGCAAACTGGACAACTCCCGAAGATGATTTTGGTTATAAAAGATCTAGCGCTTTTTGTTAATGCCAAACAAATCAACTTCAAGTCAGTAACATTAAAAATCCATTCATAACTAGGAAAAATTGTGAATATCCGGCAGTTGTTGGGGCATATGGGGCAAAATAAGCATTTAAAAGGATCTTTCATGTATTCTTATGATTTCTTTTAACTTCCAATTACACCTGCAGCTATTTTCAATGATATACAGACATGTTAGTTGTTTGAAAGTACATTTTGATTCTCTTTTTGAATGAAAAAAAGGGCAAAATAGGGCAAAATGGACCATTTCCCGTGCCGTGCGGTGAATGAATTCAGCACCAATCGATTTCTCGTAATTTTTTACGTCAGAAATGGTCAACTTCACGTACCGAAACCAGCGGCGTTAAAAGATTCGTTTTTTGGGTCGATTTTTTCCACTGTGCAGTGGGTAGATTTTCAAAACCAAAATGTTTTTATCAAGAGGATTAGTTGTGCTGTCATATGCATATATGAAGATTATGTTATGCTAGAACATTTTGGAGATATAGCTGCAAATGTAGTGTGCACCACTTGTTCTTCACTCGATGCCGCTTTTTATTTCTATGTACATGTGATATATTTCAATGGAAATCGCACAATATTCTTTGTTGGGGTAGGGGATATTAGATAGAAATGTCTTATGTCCATTTACAGCTGTAACATGATTCTCAAGGTTATAAAAAACGTCCAGAAGTTTTGAACTTTGTCTACTGAATACAAATAGTTGTGTTTACTTTTTAAACCACTTGAACTTCATGAATTACATTCAAATGTACATTTTGAAACATGAAATGATGGTAGTCATGACCTGGTGATGTTATAGGCAACTTAAAATAGCTCTGGAGTTCTGATTGCAGTGGCGTCGCGTAACCTCACTTTTTACCTGTGCACCAGGTATAAATTCTTGAATTTCTTGAACAAATTTACTTGTAATAATTAGAAACTGACGAGAATAGCTGCTTTCAATCATTTCTATTTCGATTTTGATCATAAATCCCCTGCAATTGCAAGTTTTAGGGTCGGTGCACAGGTAAAAAGTGAGGTTACGCGACGCCACTGTCTGATTGTAAGGCCTTTACCTGTAATAGTATATCAAACTAATGTATGAATGTCAGAACTGATTTCATTAGATCCATACATGTAAATCAGAGTATGAAAGACTAACTGCACATCAATGGCGATGTCATCCAGGCCATCCAAATCATTGTGGAGTTAAGGACAAGGTATTTGGAGTACATAGCTCAAATTTTCTAGAGCACCGTTTTTTAGAACCGTTGAACGGATTTGGATCAAAATGCATCACGCTGTTGACAATCACAGAACAATCAGCATGATGCATTCTCAGCTATATCCGTTCAACGTTTCTAAAAAACGGTGCTCTAGAAAATGTGAGCTATGAATTCCAAACACCTTGTCCTTAAGGCCTTTATATCTACTCGCGTAATAACGCATCGGGTGCATTTCAAACTTGGTATAGTGTGTTTTTGGTAGTCATAAAAGATCAGTGGAATCATTTGATACTTGTATACACATCATAAAGGCATCCTGTATCATCCGAACTAATCTGAAGTTGAGAAATATGGTTTGAATTTCAAATTGTATATCAACAGAAGTGTACAAACATCAGAGTTTTCCCATTTGATTCATACACATAGTGCAAGCCATAGGAGAGAAGTTTCCAGAGCATCAGAGATATCTGAGGTCACCTTTCAGTATTATGTGGTTAAGACCTTCAAATCTACACCCGTAACAAAGCATCCTGCACGTTCAAAACTTGGTGTAGTGTGTTTTAATAGACATACAGATAGACAAAATGATCAGGACATGTAAAATTTTCACTTTTCAAAAAATGGTCAAATAGTTTGTAACGTTTTGAAAAGTGCATCGAAAATTCTAAAATTTTTATTGTAAGATGATCAACTAGTTGTGTATCAAAGGTTCAATTTTGGGAATGATCGGGCTATTCTACACGAAGTTAAAAAGATTCTAGAAAAAGTCAAAATTATCTGATAGCCAACTGTGGACTGTTATATCTCCGGATTCAATTAACCGAATGCAATGAAATTTTGAGCGTCTATGCCTTATATGATAAGCTTTGAAAAACTTTTGACATAACCTAAAATTGTTCACACGGAATAAAACCTCCTTCAATCTTTCCTAAAATTAGACCATTGATACACTAGTTGACAACTTACAGTAAAAATTTTAGATTTTTTGATGAACTTTTCAAAGAGTTACAGCTATTTGGCCATTTTTTGAAAAGTGAAAATTTTGCCTGTCCCGATCATTTTGTCTATCCCCTGTACAGTCAGGTCTTTTTTTACGCGGTTTTCATTTACGCGGCCGCGTAAATGAAAACTCCATACAAAAAAATCATCGTCTTATTTCTATTTCACTAATATCAGCATTTATCTCATTTGATTCAAACATATAATACAAGCCGTGGGAGACAAATTTCCAGTACATCAGCGATATCTGAAGCAATTTTTTTCTTTGATTTTTTTAAACCGATGCAAAATCGACACAAAAAATGGATCTTTCAACGCCGCTGGTTTCGGTACGTGAAGTTAACCATTTCTGACGTAAACAAGTTAGAGAAATCGATTGGCCATAAACTCATTCACCGCACGGCACGGGAAGTGGTCCATATTGCCCCATTTTGCCCTTTTTTATTCATACAAGAAGAGCATGAAATGTACTTTCAAACAACAAACACAGCTGTAGATCGTTGAAAATAGCTGCAGGTGTGATTAGAGGTTAATAGCAATCATTAGAATACATGAAAGATCGTTTCAAATGCTTATTTTGCCCCACATGCCCCAACAGTTGCTGGAAATTGAAACTTCTACCTAATGTTTAATGATTTTTCAATGTTACTGATATGTAGTTGGCATAAATAAAAAGCGCTTGATTTTCACCCAAATTATCTTCGATTGTTGTCCAGTTTACCCTATTTTGCCCTTTTTCATAGAAAAAGGGGATTTAAAATGTATTTTCTAAGAAACTGATACTACTAAGGAACGTTGAAATTAGTTTTAGGTGTAATTAGAAGCAAGCAGTAATCAAGCGCTTATATGGAATATCTTTTATTTTACCCTACATGCCCCAAAAACTGCTGGATAATAACTTTTTTTTGTGGTTATGTAATATCACTGGTTGTAAAACATACCTTCCTATGAAGTCATTGATCATTTTGGATATATACAAATACGGTTTATCGATTAGCTGTAGAATCATTCACGGGAGGGTACAAGTAGCTGTCCATTTTACCCCAATTTGCCCTGATTTTTTGCCATTTAATGAATAAATTAATTTCCCTTATTTGCATTGGTAGTACCAATTTGGTACTGAAACCAATAATGTTATCGAAAAGACAGTCACATAGTTATATGACTTTGTCTAATTCCAGCTTTTGGTGGGGAATTAAGAGCATAATAAGCATTTGATGAAATGTGTCAAATATGCACAAAACTGATCAAATTGAGCGTCTTAAAGCATTAAAATGTATATATTTGAGATGCCTCATTTAATCAGATTTGTGCATATTTGACACATATTACAATTTAGATTAATGCTTATTATGCCCTTAAAGACTTGACTCGAAAAAAAATGATACACAAAGAATAATGTATAAATTTTGATTGCGTGCACAAAAATAGCCGAGTTTTTGACCACGAATAGTACATTATGTGTAGCTAATACCATAAAATTTTCATCAAAATCGGTTCAGTGTTGGCGGAGATATTGTCGAAACAAGAGACTTACCATTTGTATTGTGTCAAAATTTCATTCAATTTGATTTGACCTTTAAAAAGTTATAGCCATATATGTAGCACTATGTCACAATAAGCAGATGTGGTTTTTGGTATAGTGACATTCAAACTACTCTAACTTTTAAAATGTTCAATCAAAATGGCTGAAATTTTCACTGATAACAGATTAACACAACGATTTTACACTGTCAAAGTTTCAAAAAAAAATCGGGACTGTGTTGCCAATACTACAGTCAAAATAATGCACACTGATTTTAAAATGTTAAAAAGTGCCTAAAATTTGAAAACTCGGTTTTTTTTGCTTGAATTGTTAAAAAAAAAGTATTGAACCGATTATAATGAAATTTTCACCACTTTTTATGACTTACTTGAAAAACTTACAGTCAAATTTTCAGACGTTTTGATGAGCTAACAGCCAAGTTATAGCCTAAACAATTTTTAAAATGGAAGACCAAAATTTCCAAAATCACATTTTATTGTATCGACAATATTTGCGTCAATACTGAACCGATTTTGATGAAATTTTTAGGGCATTAACTACACATAACATGCTATTCCTGGCTAGAAAATCAGCTATTTTTGTTAACGCAATCAAAAGTTATACATTATTTTGAGTGTCTCATTTTTTCGAGTCCAGTCTTTAGTTTCCCACCAAAAGCTGGAATTAGAAAAAAGTCATATATTTGAAATGTCATTTCGATTACATTGGTTTCAGTACCAAAAGACGATTAATTCGCACAGAAGCAAATACGGGAAATCAATGGATTCTTGAGACGACAAAATCAGGGCAAAGTGGGGTAAAATGCACAGCTGCTTGTACACTCCCATGAATGATGCTTAAGCTTATCGATAAACCGTATTTTTTATATCAAAAATGATCAATGGCTTTATGTTTTGCGACCAGGGATATTGCCAAAACAATACAAAAAAATGTTATCACAGGTTTTGGGGCATGCAGGGTTAAATAGGGAAAAGATCTTTCATATACGCGCATGATTACTGCATCCAATTGCACCTAAAACTAATTTCAACATTCCTTAGCAGTATTAGTTTGAGCGATTCCAAGCAACAGCATCAAAATTTAGGACTTTTTTTAATTCATGATTTTCTATTGAGCTGAAACTTTGCACAGTTTTTCAGTTCCATCTAAATCACCATTTTTCGATATCATATCTTCATGTTGAGTCACGACTAACTTTTCAAAAGGGTGTATATGAAAATGGTTGAAAAATATTCAAAAAGCTGCACAGCAAAAACGGTTCGTTCGATTGTTATGATTTTTTCAGCAAAGTTAGATAACTAAATGGTGATTACTAAAAAAATATACACTGTAAAAAAAATATTTTTTTTGCATTAAAAAATATAATTTTTGTCACAAAAACTTAAATATCTCAAAACCCTATCTTTTTACCAACGTCATTTTTTTAGGGAAAATGGTCCGTTATATTAGCTATCTACCATAAAAATTTGGTGATGGTAAACTAATAAACAAAAAAGTTATGACATTTCAAACATTTCACAATTTTTTACATTTAGTAGAAAAAAAATTTTTTACCGTGTAAATTATTTCGAGAATCACAGTTTGGTGCTGTTTTTTTTGTTAAGGGTCTTGCGGGAGTTAAACAAGTTGTTTTTACGATATTCAATATTTGTGTATTCATTTGTATTATGTATATTATATGTATAAATATTATATGTATTTATATTATATGTATATACATGTAATATATATATACATATAATATATATACATATAATATTTATACATATAAATGAATTCTCAAATTACACAACAATAATCATAGATTTGACACAATAGGGGTAAGAGAGGGCTAAGAGTTTTGGGTTTGGATTTTATTATGGGTTATGAGATCATGAAAACAGTTTTACTTATTTTTTATTTGATTTTATTTATTTTTTTACAATATCGAACACTTTGGCATTATTGTCAGAACAGTTTGAGTATAGTTTTGCTTTAATTTTATTTTCTGACAATGGAATGAAACAATGGAACTTTTGGGTTCCTTGGATCGTTTTCGCGTTATTATATTGCTCGCTGAGCTCTGAAGCCTTTATTTCGTACTCTTCCGTAGTAGTAAAACAAAATGATAATTTGGTTAAATCTTCTTCTTTTCTACGATTCGCCCATTCAAAAAGTTCTTTCGCAGTTTTAATTGGATGCTCACGTTCTTTGGCTAAACTTGCTCTTGTGGCCATGCGCTTTATTGTTCCTCCAATAGCATCACAAGGACCTTTGCCATGTGACGTAGCAAAAAAATGCCATTCTGCATCAATTCCGTACATTGATTTAAATTGACATAGGCTCGAAAAATTCTTACGGTTTTTGTACTGCGACGCTGCTCCATCAGACATAAAATATATCTTTTTGACTTCTTTATGTTTATCAACGCGTAAAAAGTTAATCATTTTGGCAATGAACAAGCTTACGGATATTGAATCGTGCCTTAAATCTTCGGAAATTACAATGAAACTAAAGTGTTCAATTTGCGAACTTCCATTAAAATAAATAACGAATGGATGAATTGTAGCTTGTTGCACGTTCCAGTGATGGGACTGAACTTCATCTTGCAATACAAAACTGTAATTTTCAGAAAAATCACAAATGACTAAAAATTCACCATTTTGTAACGTATTTTTCGTATTTTTTAAAAAGCTGGATTGCTCTGTTTTAATGAAATCGTGAGGGATTAAACTTTCTAATTTCAAGCAAAAATATGACACAAACTCATCTACAGGTTTTACAATTGTTTCTAGGTCACACCTATCCGTGGTTACCCATTGCTCAAATGATAACTGATCAATATATTTTTCTTCAAACTCACCGAATAAAGTATTTTCCAATAATGAAGAATCTGGACAATCCGAACAAGATCGTAGATAGCAATTTGATGTTGTATTTTCACACAAAAGACTACCAGTTAACATTTTAATATCCTTTGTTAAATTTATTCTTTTCAAACTATGTAAAATAAGGTTAATATTCTCATGGGTTGTGCACACACAAACATTATGTGTTCCTGAATTGGAAAGAAGCTTGCATTGCCTTGGCCGAAGGCTTGCAAATGAGGAAAAACCTACTTTAATATTATTGTGAATTTCCTTGAAGCGTGTGTAAGCTTCTTTCAATGTCGTCATCATTAATCGTTTTTGGATTGCTTGACGCTTTCCATCTTGTTTTACTGATACATAATCTTTCTGGCCAGGCATAGCTCGACTTACTTCATCATCTTCAAAATATTGAACTACTATTTCTTTTGCCTCGTCTGTTAACGCATTACTAGACCTAGTATTTTTGGTTGAAAGACAGTTATTCTTAAATAGTTTTGCCTCTTTTACTGTATATCTATTGGTTTCGAACTCATCAATGGCATCTTGAATAGACCACGAACTTGGCAGCATCGACAAAATCAATAATTTTTCTTTCCTTGTCGTGGCTGGATTCGAGAACCTTTCCTTCATATTCATAATTACCTCATCGTAGTCTGTATTTTCCACATCCTCAGGTCCTAATTTGAAGAGGTTTCTACGTACAGCTTCGTTTATTTCACGGTATTTTTTCTCTGGATAATAAACGTAGTCCATCTTCGTCCATTTAATCGGAGTCACTTTTATCCCAGCTATGCCCTCGTTAAAGCGTTCGATGTTTACCTTTTGAATACACTCATCTTCCGATTGATTTGTTGAAACAGATGTCGCTGATGGTACGGTGGCAAGGCTCTCTGCACTTGGAACTTCTAGTAATTCCTCAGTTGTTGTCGTTTTCGAACTTCCTGCGCCCTGCTCTTCCGATGATATACAGATTGCTCGTTTGTCAACGTTTAGACGGCAGGACGTGCAAATGCGTAAATTTGTATTCAATGTGGACATTGGAGCATAACCTGTCGCTTTCAGTTTATCTATGGTGCTTTCGGTGAGATTTCGTAACTCTTTTGAGCACTTTTTTTCTGCAAACGGCCTACAACAGTTGAGAAAGCGACTACTCATGTTGTTCGTTAGATTTCAACAAACAAAATCACTTTCAAGTTTTTACTGACTAGTTTGGTGTCGTTTACTTGACTGAAGAAAACTTTTACTTTACAATCCTTAATAACCATAGCGGTAGTAATTTTTTGCTTTTTCGTGAGCATTGTCATGGTACCTATCATGCATTTGTTGTTGTTGAAGTTACTCGCTTCCTCCCGATATTTATGATTCTATTCTCTGATAGGTAAATTTTTGCAGGTAAACTAGACGTCTAGAGCATTGTCGTGGTATGCACCTATTATGTATTTGTTGGTGTTGCAGTTACTCGCTTTCTCTCCATCATAAAATCTATTATCTAAGAGGTAAGTTTTTTGCAGGTAAACTAGACGCATTCGTCTATATAAAACTTTTGTTTTGCAGCTTTTATCTTAAAAATAATATTACTTATGTTTCTTATTATCAACAGGTTTTAACCCTATTAACAGAATTTTTCGCCAGTCACGTACAATAAAAATAATGACACTATCAATACTTTTGATCACTACACTGGATCGCGTCTAAGTTTCTAATAGATGCTATAATAGTTATGAATAATTAAATAAAAATATCATGAAAATAACTTGTTTAATTCATGCGGTAGCCTTAACAATAAAATCAGCATCATAATGCGATTCTCTGAATAATGTACACGGTAAAAAAACATATTTTTTTTACTAAATGTAAAAATTGTGAAATGTTTGAAATATCATAACTTTTTTGTTTATTAGTTTACCATCACCAAATTTTTATGGTAGATAGCTAATATAATGGACCGTTTTCCCTGAAAAAATCACGTTGGTAAAAAGATAGGGTTTTGAGATATTTGAGTTTGTGTGATGATATTTTTTTAATGCAAAAAAAAAATTTTTACAGTGTATATTTTCTTAGCAATCCCCATTAAGTTATCTAACTTTGCTGAAAAAATCATAACAATCGAACGAACCGTTTTTGCTGTGCAGCTTTTTGAATATTTTTCAACCATTTTCACATACACCCTTTTGAAAAGTTAGACGTGACTCTATATGAAGATTTGATATCGAAAAATGACGTTTTAGATGAAATTGAAAAACTGTGCAAAGTTTCAGATATTTTTGAAATGGTCGCTCAGGATCGACTTGCGTGCCTCCGTGGAATCCCTCTTCTAATAAATACATTTTAAACCTTATTCTCTTTGAAAAAAGGGAAAAATGGGGCAAATTGGCCAACTCTCGAAGATGATTCTGGTGATAAT
Source organism: Aedes albopictus (assembly GCF_035046485.1). Lineage (NCBI taxonomy): Eukaryota > Metazoa > Arthropoda > Insecta > Diptera > Culicidae > Aedes > Aedes albopictus. The sequence continues at coordinate 94,297,998 of NC_085138.1, read as the reverse complement.
TAATTTAACGCTTTTTGTTTATGTAAAAAAAACAACTTCAAAATCCATTCATAATTAGGTAAAAGTGTGAATTCCCAGCCGTTGTTGGGGCATATGGGGCAAAATAAGCATTTGAAACGATCGTTAATGTATTCTTATGATTGCTAATTACACTAATTACACTAATTACACCTGCAACTATTTGCAACGATCTACAGCCGTGTTTGTTGTTTGAAAGTACATTTCATTCTCTTCTTGAATAAAAACAGGGCAAAATGGATCACTTTCACTTCCCGTGCCGTGCGGTGAATGAATTTATAACAAATCGATTTCTTTTATTTTTTACGTCAGAAATCGTCAACTTCACGTTAAAAGATCCGTTTTTTGGGTCGATTTGTCCCACTGTGGCGATGTAACTCAAAAATGACAAGAGCTACAAAAAAGTGTTGTATGGCGAAGTATTGTGAAATTCTAAGAAGTTTTTTAGAAAAATATAAAAAATATAACACTACTCCCTACACTGAAAAAAATGTTTTAAAAATTAAACTCGATATTACAAAAAAGCCTATGTTTTTAAATCGATGATCTTTTTCTGAGGAAAGCAGAACTGAAAATGTCATTTGATCATATCTGAATTCAACCACATCCAGCTCATTTTAGAAGCTCAACCTGAGAATATGGTATATAAAAAACTTGTGCGGCTAGACCTGTTCTACAAGAAAGTCACGGAAAACCCGATCTTTTTCGAATATTTAAGATAAATGTCACGGGCTAACTTCGAAAATGCCAATGATATTCATGGTGAATATCAATTGGCTTTTTTCAAAAGGTAGTCCGTGACATTTACTTCAAATATTCAAAAAAAGAGCGGGTTTTCCGTGACTTTCTTGTAGAACGGGTCTAGCCGCACAAGTTTATCATACACCATATTCTCCATACTCTCAGGTTGAGCTTCTAAAATGAGCTGGATGTGGTTGAATTTAGATATGTCGAAATGACATTTTCAACACTGATTTTAATAAAAATCGGTAAGAAACTGTACCACGTTCAACCTCAACTTCTAAATATCTCAACTGTGAAACCTTGACTGTTCCAACCAAAAATTAGAAATTTGTTATGTGAGAGAAACCAAGATTAGCAGACTTGATACACATTTAACAAAATCCGGTCAATTTGTTTGTTCCGCAAATGCCATGACGACGTCATTCGCCTTGACGGAGGCTCTCTGAGAGAATTGCGCTTGCGTGAAAACAATTTTTTTTAACATGGGAAAGGATAGGAGCTGCATTTTCAAATGCTTCTAATTCTTTATAGAAATTTTTTCAAGCAAAACGTTCTTAATGTTATCGAATGAGATTTTGATACGCTATATTATAGACATAACATTGTGATATAAAAACTTTTGTCTAAAACCAGTTATAATGTAGCTAATTGAAAGTATATTGCAAAACATTAACACTTTTTTCAATCTGAAGTCCCTAAAATATTTTAGAAGCATTTGAAAATGCAGCTCCTATCCTTTCCCATGTTAAAAAAAATTGATTTCACGCACAGCGCAATTCTCTCAGAGAGCCTCCGTCAAGGCGAATTATAGGTAGTATGTTTGAATTCATCCCCTTTTTATCGTATCCATACAATCCCAAACACCACCCACACCAACGAACATATTCGCACATACCAAAAGCATACCTCCAGCTGCATACGACTATGACATTCGTGAAAATCGGAGGGAACCTACCCGAGCAGGTCGAAAAGCATATCTTGCCACCCCATCCGTTCGTTGTTGGTGGTATAGTTTGTTCGTCCCGATTCGCAGCCAACAACAAAGACTCTCTTGCTTTTTTGGACGGGTAGCCGCACCGTTCTTCTCTCTATTCGGCGCTAGAAACTGCTGACGACGACGATGGCATCGTCGTCGGAAGGAAGGTTCAGTCAGTTGGAATTTTCACTTTCGTGCCATCGGTGTTGTGACACAGTGTTCTAGCGCCTGAGATACTGAGCGGGCTCTCAGGAGGGTGGTTCTCCAGTGTTGTGCGAAAAACTTCTTGCAGGATAGCGAAAAGGAAGTTCATCGTTACCTACCGTGTTTTGTGTTATTTATGATTGTTCTGGTCAGACAATCGCTGTGCTGTTCAAGGATGTGCTGAGTAAGGAAAATCTCTGCCACAGTTTTTCATTTCGATTGTCTGTTCGGGCGGCATGCTGAAGCTACTATAGCTAGTTTGTGTTTGTGCCAAGAATAAATTATTTGCCATCATGTCTGGTAGTGAAAAATGCGATTTTGTTAATCGGTGCGGCGATTGTGAATGTGTGTGCTCGCGCTGAGAAGGATCAAGTTCAAGGATCTCCGTTCACCCGCCGCCGTCGTCGTCACGCACCACTTCAAGTGTTGTGTTTTAATTATTCTCCTGTCGCCAGGGTTGATAGCTTGTTCAGAAGTGACATACCCACATGGGTGATGGTAGTGCCACGTACGTCTCAGCGAATGGAAAAACTCAAGGAGGACCTCAACATTTTCATTCTAGACGATAGCAATATCCACCAAATGACTACGGCCGGTTTCAGGCAAAACGGAGTAGCAGTTCCGAGTCAACAACAACAGCAATGTCGGAACTCCCCGGTTCGGATTTCTTTCACTCCGCCTCCGATCCGGCCCCTGGATGACGGGCATTCCCTAATGCTGAACCGTATTGTTGCGAATGGCATTAACAATGCAGCTACGGAACGCCTCGATAAGTTGGATACGGATGACTCTCGACGGGTAGACGGCCACCACCCGGAGCGTCACAATCACATCGCCACCGTAGGCGGGGATCACATCGAAGGTGGACACCGAGGGAACTGCTGTGGGAATTCCCCCGCAGCCCTAAGAATCGATAGTAACAATATCGAGTCTTTGATCAGTGACGACGAATACTTTCCGCATAATGATATTCCAGGTAAATACGCATAATACTACACCACGGATGGCATTTCGTGTGCTCTGCTGACCTGCATTCATTCGTTGTACCCCCCAATGGCAAAGGTTGTTGGAAGAAGTTCCTCACACGAATAGGTAGTGCACGTGTACTTTTGCTAGTGCAGTGGTTCCCAATTTTTCTCGATGTTGGGTTTATTCGAAGAATAATGAATGATGTTCTCCACCATTTAGTTTTATTTGTATACCGTATAATGGGGTGTTAAGGGATTCATTTTCACATATTACTTTGAAAAATCGCCAAATCGTTCTTACAAAAATAAAAGAAATTAATTATTACAAAGTATTAACACATCACGGCACACAGAACATTATGAATGCACAAACAAGAAACATTACAAATTGACACAACGCAACACATAACATAAATGTGCCCTGTTATCCAGATGGATAACAACTTCCAATCGCAAGATAACGAGATTTCATAATTGTTCTAGGTCCATCAGTCATCCTGGAATAGTGTTTTGTATGGCATTTCACCTTATAGTTGACAGTCTTTGCTTCTGTTTTCATAGCTTGTTTTTGTCTAGGAAAACTGATCCTAATTGGTCATTTTGTCAGGGAAAGGTTTGTATCTCTAGTATTTATCCACTGAACAAAATGGCCTGAAAGTTGGCAATCAAAATAGGGTTGCACTTCATGGGCCACTATTCTGACAGAACCCTATAAATGTGTATTAAAATTAGGCGAATATATAGGAGATATATAATAATAATATAGATCTAAATATCATTATTATTATTAGCTTTATTTACTAGGCTTTCAGCCCTAGGCTGGTTCGCTTAGGGAAAGATCTAAAAAATATCATACACTGAAATAAATTTTGTTGTTGTTTCCACCGAATCCATGGTAAAATTAAGAACTGTACCAACAATTTTCAACCGCATGCAAAATTCTGTTAATTGTACTGAAACATTGTCAATATTACCATGCGTGAAGTACCATTGGCTAAAAACATTCTTGATGTTACTATTTTGACATTGTATTTTTGACCATGTTTATCTAAGACGCGCAACATTCAAGTCTACATGGTCGAAATTACAATGCCCAAATAGTAGAACCAAGAATGTTTTTAGTCAACAGTAATACACGCATGGTAATATTGACAATGTTTCAGTACAATTAACAGAATTTTGCATTCGGTTGAAAATTGTTGGTACAGTTCTTAATTCTACCATGGATTCGGTGGAAACGACAACAAAATTTATTTCAGTGTAGTGACTTATACAGTGGTGACCCGTTTTTGTCTGCCCCTGATTTAGTCAGCTTTTTGATCAGAATTTGTCAGCTTTTTTCAACAAGACAAAATTTTACTCAGCATTGCCATTTTATATTGATTCAAAATTAATTTGATTAATGTCATTTAGCGTCATATAAAAATTACTTAACACACAAATCTCGCGTAACTTTTGAAAACGGCCAAATATGTTTGCAAACTAACACCTTCTTGCTTCAATAGTGCCTACCCAAGTAACAATGACAGCTGAATAACAGCTTATTCAGCCAAAATTTTCAAAATCAAGCCTAAAGGCGGATTATTCATCTGTTGTACAGCAATAATCCAAACTATCCAAACTTTTAAACCAATATCGTTTTAAATTGCTTGAAGATCGCGTACTTACCGTATCGCCTATATCGGCACCAACATTTCAAAAGGGCGTAACTGCTTTTTGAAATAGTGCCTTCTTTCAAAGCTCTTGATCGTATGTTCAATCTTTTGGACAATCTATAAGCACTAAAAGAAAGCTAAAATCCCCCTCTTTCTGATAGTGGGGATGGATTTCATGGGAAATATGAAATACGATCCACAGCTTCAAAAAAAGGCACTGTTTTGAAATGCAGTTACGCCCTTTTGAAATGTAGGTACCGATATGGGCTGAAAAACTTTTCTTCTCAATAACCTCTGAAACTGAACCAACGTCAAATGTTGCCTGTTGATGTAATTATAAGTTAAACATCGCCAAACATGTGACTCTGGGGTAGAAATCACTTTAGGTAAATCTCGTTCCAATATAAGAAAAAATGCAAAAATTGCCTTTTTTTCAGGAATTCCTCCAAGAGGATTTCCCTGGCCAAGTTCGCAGGGGTTGACGGTATTAAAGTGAAGGAGTTTCATTTTGATTATTGTAATGTAGTGTTCTTTGGTGAAACATATCACCTTTTTAACACTTTAATGCGCCTCCAACGGTTCATCACGAACCGGCTGCTGCAGATGGAGTATGGCTGATCATATGTATCAGACATGCTCGATAAACATGGAGGAACCGCCGGGCTCATTAGAGTCTATTCCCAAGCAATTGTTCCAAGTTGGTTGGATTTGAGAAGGTTTTGATGATCGTTACAAATCCTAATAAAAGTTTTATAGGATTTGTGACAAGTTTTGGAACCTTTTACAGCCAGCTGACTTCAAAATGTTGTTTGGGCTCTATTTCCCACGTTAATCGATTGATTTTGATTAGTAGTTTATTAATGTCATAGTCGCTTTTTTGAATTTTTATAATGTTAGTTGGTCATATTTTCTATAAATAAAGCAATTAAAATTAACCGAAGAATTAATGGGAAGGAGATTTGCAGCACTTGATTGTGCTGATAGATTCGAAGCTAACGTACGAACACTTAAACGCGCTGTTTACGTCAATGCGTTCGACGTGACATTTTGGACACAAACTGACTGCATTGACATAGGTTGACATTCCTAGGCTACGTTTGAGAAAATGACATGGCTTATCTAGGTAGGACCGATAGGACAATTGAGCGAATTTTGGATATTTTTCATAGTTTTTGTGGGGGGATTAATACATAATAGTTGACAAACAATCTTCATTATTTTTAAATTTTATTGAAATCAACTGACCAGCTTGATGTATTTTTGTTTATCTCTTGGGGCCGATTTCTTCACCTACCCGGCTTAACGACGTAAGCCTGGTTTATCTTAAACCACACTTAAAGTTAAGCCGAATTTTTAAGCCAGGTTTAAATATTTGCATTTCTTCACACCGGCTTAGCAAATGAAGGCGGTGGCTTACGCTAAGCCAAGCTTAACGAAATTTCCCATATCATTCCAGTGACTTTCCAATGGAAACGTCATTTTAAGCCGCCGATATTTTGAAATGCCCGTTAATGGCAGTGTGGAGTAACAAAACAAAGCATCCGCTCAAATTTTAGCAGGAAAAGCAGAATCGCACGGTATTTTTTTTTTGGATACAGAAGGAAATTAACAATGATGAACTACCTAGACTGTTGATATTTTACCCAACGCTAGTATCGAAGATCTTCGATTTAGATATGATCGTACCTCAACATTTAATGGTGTTCGAATTTGCCTTTCATTGTACAAAGTTGGAGTGCCATATTGCAGAAAAGGCGTTGCAATGTTGATTTTATGTTTTGATATCCAGAATCGCCTTCGAATAAATAATCTCCATTATCGCCCTGTTATAGAGTTGCATTTCGATAGTGGGTTTTTTGAAAATGTGTTGGCCGTGATATGCTCCAGAGTCCAGATCATTTTTCGAACAAATTTAAAGTTTTGAACTGTGTACATTCGAAAAAGGCAATTAATATTCATCATGAAAAAATGGGATTACATATGCGCTGTAGTAATCGAGTTTTGAAACGAGTTGCGAAACATGTATGCAATGAAAAATAAATCACTAGAACATGATTTTGTCCATCAGTACCATCGTGTTTTGCAGTGGTTCGATAGGAACGGTCATGTGTTCCATCATGCTAGACACTAAATTTTGATCAAGCAAGCTGTACTATAACCGTGACAATTTGGCAAGCTCTTGCCATGACAACTCTGGTTGGGGATCAAACAATTGGCTTCCTTAGCAGTGTTAAGATAATTCCATATTCTGAATCAGTATGCCAAACTGAGCCGCAATCCAAATTTTCATGAATTTTGGTGCCCGGGAACCTATTTAAAAAATAAACTGAAGTTTGTATGGGAGTGATTTGTCGAATCACCCCTGGTTACAATTTGTACTGGGCGGAGCTGTCAAAAGGTGATTTCCAATAATCTCTTTGAAATTGATTTTAGGTATCAAAATAAAGTTCTAAAAATCTGAAAAAAAAATCATAGTGGCTCAGAAAAAGGTGCTCTTTCGTATAAAATCAAAAAATGAATACATTTTTCAAAATTTTAAATCCCAATTGCATTATGATCATAAGGCCGTTCGCAATGCTGTCTTATTTTGTATGGCGAGTTTTAAAAATTTTGAAACTCGCCATACAAAATAAAACAGCATTGCGAACGGTCTAATACAACCGAAATCAGTTGCATTATCAATCATATTGCAATTGTTTGGTTTAGTACGAAAAACTAGTCCGTTGTGATACGCTTGGTGATACGGCAAGTATAAATCAAATTTCATAGTGCTGAGTTGTAAAAAGATATTTATAATCCACTTGCGTCAATTTTAGATAGAGGAACTTACGTATTTTCAGCAGTTTTGTTCTCTTCGTCATGGGAGGTTTTTTGAAACCTATTGAACTCAAAGTTGGCCAAATTAAGCTGAACGATATGGCCATATGGTTCAATTACGGATTATGGTAAAGTTCGATTGAATTTGCATCTTGTCACTTTAATTTGCAGAAGAGGGAGAGTCGATGAAAAGAACTCTCTCATGTTACTTTCGCCCTTATTTAAACTCAATCTAGATATGTTTCGGGCATTTTGGCCGTTAAAAACCCCTCACGACGAAAAGAACAAACCTGCCGTTAATATCCAACGTCACGAAATAAGTCATGTTTAGAAGTATGTACAGGGTGCGGCAGGAAAAAATGCGAAAAGTTCAAGGCACTATTACACGCTAAATATGGGATATATATGACTATTTTTTCATGACAGTGTATCAGTCAATGTCTATATTCTAGCACTGAAAAATAAAAATGAACACATTTGATGTTCAACATGTGATAATGTAGGTCTAATAAGCGGATATCAATAAACTGCGCGCCCAATGGTCATTAAACAAAATGACTATAACAGTAACAATATTAGCTCAAATTCGATGAACAACCAGACTACACTGATCGAGAACCATGTAGTTTCACATACCAGATGAAATAAGTACATATATTTGATGATATTGTAGAGAAAATCAAAAATTTTGTTTTATCAGATGCGAAATTTAGCGACCTGTGCGATTTTCTGCGGTTTGAAAATTCTGGTTGTCTTCATCTTCAGGCGCCGCCCTGTAAAGGTTAGTGACCAAAATGTGATTTTTTTTAATTAACTTTTCAGAAAACTAGCCTATTATAGATCATGGAACGTTGAAACATAGATTGGTTAATATCAAATGGACGAAAATGAGGTTTGAAGTTGAAAAACACTTTCGCATTTTTTCCTGCCGCATACTGTACACCACGAATAATCCTTTTTTTATTTAGAATTTTGAGTCAAAATGTTGAATATTCGATGGGCTAGACGTGCTTTGAACTAAGTTTCTGCAAGAAATCAGTGTATAAAAAGTTATTAGAAGAAATTGTTTTGAGTGTCATCCTAAGTTTGTTTATTAAAAAAATAATAGGGGGATTCACTTAACAGCGTAAGATTAAACTAAATAAACGTCGCGATCAGCAAGGCAATCTTTGATTATTTCATTCGCAAAATCATGAAACATTTCAAATAAGCAGAAAATCATGGCTTACGCAGCAATTTAATCTGTTTAGTGAGTACCCCTAATATCTCTTAAACCATAAGAGACAAACACATGTTTATTGTGACCGGATTAAAATAAATAGAAACTTCAATGCAAATATACTTTCGACTTCCAAATTTGGATGAAAAACTATCAACACGGTGCCTTTTTGAAGACTTTCAATCTAATGTAAACACTTGATTGTCCCAAAAACCGATGTTGAATATTTTATATTGACGACGCGCCGGCCGTAGATTAGGTAATTTTCTTTATCATTGCCTCCATCCGTGTCCAAACGTTTTACAATTGTATTGTTCATGTTACATGTTTTGTTAAAAATATTTTCTGTTGTTTAAAAAATGTATCCATGAAGCAGGTGAAGAAACCCAAACTCTGCAAATTGCGGCTGAAGCCTGGCTTAGCGCTGCTAAGCCACCTCAGAGCACCGCTTAAAATAAGCCACACTTAACGTAAACCGTAGCTTTATTAAACCGGGTTTAGTGGTTAAGCCGAGGTGAAGAAATCGAAAAAAAGTTAAGCCCGGCTTAAAATGTTGCTAAGCCTGGTTTAAAATTTAAGCCCAAATGAAGAAATCGGCCCTTAGGGCCGATTTCTTCACCTCGGCTTAACCGGTAAGCCAGGCTTACCCATATAGTTAAAGCTGGTTTAACGCTTAAGCCAGGGTGAAGAAATCGGCCATTAGATGGTATTATGACACCAAAAAAAAACATATCAGGAGTTCAGTTACATATTTCTGTGGGTCTTGGACCGATGACAATTTCAGGACACAAGAGATGAACGCAGAGAAGTAGAAAACGGTTTGTGATATCAAGAAATCAATTTGAAACATGACCGACTATATTTTAACATACGACACGGGGTTCGAATGATTTGATAAAAAAAAACTAAGATGCGACAACTGACTTAAAAAGCAAAAAAATATATTGAACCATACCTCAAAACCGAACAAGAAGACAAATACAAACCGTGTGACCATACCATAGGCAAATCCTGACTGACTCACCAATTGAAAACTTTCCAATCTTCTACCGTAACTTTCTGAGTCAGATTGCAACAGTGTCTCAACGGATATCATTTTCCGCGTACGGCTGGTAAACTGCTTCTGAAAGATTACGTACTCTTTTCTATCTTCGGGTCTAGTGTAGAGGTCTCAACTCTATTCAGAGTGCAGCTAGAAACCTAGCAAAAAAAATATATATATGCATGAGAATTTTCAGACATTTATTTTACAAGCCCCATTTTTTTCTTTTTTTTTTAATTTGCTGGTTCATTCTTCATTCTACTCGGTCCATGGCTGTGCGACTCCAATTCCGCACTCTGCGGATGGTCCGCAAATCGTCCTCCGTTACAGTAGCTTAAGTATGGCTGAATGTAAGAAAAAAAAATATACATAGTTTTTCATTGGAACTTATACGAATTCATTATTGATATGTATAAAAAATCCCAAAAATTGTTTTTTTAAGTGAAAAGAAAATCGTGTTAATTAAGTACTGTTACTTTTAATTCCACTAAGAATTTGCATCCGTATATACGTATTTCGACCTCAACTGTAAGGTCGTCTTCTGTGTCTTGTGCTTGACTCGACTCTTTAGCTTGTTTTAAAAATCGAAGAAATATTAGAAGCATTTGATCATCATGGGCTACTTGTCAAATTTTAAGGCTCAAAGTCAGTTTTCTAAAGCAACATAATAAAAAAAAAACGAAGGATAGATTTTTGAAAAAAAAAAAGGAAGTTATTATGTAATCTAACGTAGATCCGCGATGAATATTACTCTCAGGGCCGATTTCTTCACCTACCCGGCTTAACGACGTAAGCCTGGTTTATATTAAACCACACTTAAAGTTAAGCCAAATTCTTAAGCCAGGTTTAAATATTTGCATTTCTTCACACCGGCTTAGCAAATAAAGGCGATGGCTTACGCTAAGCCAAGCTTAACGAAATGTCCCATATCATTCCAGTGACTTTCCAATGGAAACGTCATTTTAAGCCGCCGATATTTTGAAATGCCCGTTATAGGCAGTATGGAGTAACAACAACAAATCATCCGCTGAAATTTTAGCAGGAAAAGTGTAATTACTCGGTAAATTTTTCGGATGCAGAAGGAAATAGGCAATGATGAACTACCTAGACTGTTGATATTTTACTCAACGCTAGTATCGAAGATCTTCGATTTAGTACCTACTACATATGATCGTTCCACAACATTTGGTGTTCGAATTTGCCTCTCATTGCACAAAGTTGGAGTGCCACATTGCACAAAAGGCGTTGCAATGTTGATTTAATGTTTTGATATCATGAATCGCCTTCGAGTAAATAATCTCCATTATCGCCCTGTTAGAGTTGCATTTCGATAGGGTAAATGTACCAATAGTGGTGCAATTAGTAGCTCCTTGTAGTAAAATAATTGAATAAAATTTATAAAACCACAAAACAAAAAGTTTAAAAAGTTAATCAGTAGTATTTTACTTAAATTTGCTAGGAAAAATGTAAAAACCATTGTTTATTCCATATTTTGCTAATAAATCACTTGCACCAACTATAGGTACACGGTTCCTATTATGGAGGTAAAATTTAACATTGGTTCCTATAGTGGCGCATCCCATTGAATTCTTATGGGACCCACCACTATAGGAACACTACCACCACAATAGGTGCAAAGGAGCAAAAAAATTAAGGAAAATAATTGTTTAAAATAGGTTTTTCGGCAAATCCTGAACAAAAAACTGAATTAATGTTATTAATTAGGAATGAGACATCTATTAAAAATGTCATTTGCAAGCTTTTTGGTCGAAATAGTGCTTAATTGCCACTACCACCACTATTGGTACTACCTCCACTAAGGGAGCGTTTACCCAAGTGAATTTTTGAAAATGTGTTGGTCGTGAGATGCTTCAGAGTCCAGACCATTTTTCGAAAATGTTTAAAATTTTGTTCTGTGTACATTCAATGAAAGTCACAGCAAAGTTCCTCAACTAGAAATTGAAATCCCTTAACCTTCTTTGTGAATTAGCTTGCGCCTTGGCTTGCGCTCACCTCGCTGACCTAGTGCACGTTTTGGGGTCATAATGATCCCAATGCACGACTAGGGGTAATAGAAACAGTTTATTCCACTTTTATTTCCATTCGATGGTGTTATTAATACTTTGTTTTAAAAATGTTTAAGTGCTGTTCACAAATTACGTAACGCGATATAGGATATTAATATAAAAATGCATCAATGCACGCTGCATTTAGCTTAGCTTAGCTTAGCTTAGACTGACTGCACATATCTATGTTTGCTACTCCGTGATTGACCCGAACCAATGACAGTTGCACAATGAATCAACTGAATAATTGACTGGGTGTGGTCAACATTCTCACTGTGCAGGCTTCAGAGGCTCTCTTTAACGGTACAATAACGGCGCCGGCCACGTCCTTGCAGTCAGGTTGGAAGAGGGAAGGAATGTTAATAGCAACCTTTGTTATGTGAAGTTGGCGTTTACCGCACGTCTCCACCAAAGGCTGCAGGAAGGAGTGATTGTTAGTAGGGAAGGTATCGTTGGGTCAGGATTCACTTTGATAAGTAATATGACCTGTAATATGCACGCTGCATTGTACGAAAATATAAAACAACGTTTTTTTTGCAGTACAGAAAATGTAATTTCGACCTATCTAGATTCAATGTCATCGAATATCTTCGAAAAAGAAAATTAATATTCATCATGAAAAAATGGGATTTCATGTGCGCTGTAAAAATCGAGTTTTGCAACGAGTTGCAAAACATTCTTGTAATGAAAAACAAATCACTAGAATATGATCATTTCCATCAGTATTGTCGGGCCGCCACCAAACCGGACTTCGCACAATCAAGTCGCGACGCGACCCAACTCGCGACGTTTTTCAATCATGTCAAAGGTAGTGCGCATCCTTCCCTTTGTTGTCAGCAACACAGCGCACTAGATGCGAAACAGTTGCGACACTTGTGGACCAAGAAAATGGCAATTTTTGATTGAATGTCGGTCTTGATTCCAACCGGATAGACAATACCATCGCGCTTCGCGGTGGTTCGGTGGAAATGGTCATGTGTTCCATCATGCTAGACACTAAATTTTGATCAAGCAAGCCTAGAAGCAAGCTGTACTATAACCGTGACAATTTGGCAACCTCTTGCTGTGACAACTCTGGTTTGGGTCAAACAATTGCACTATGATTCATAATACAACCGAAATCAGTTGCATTATGAATCATATTGCAATTGGGTTTTTAAATTAAGAAAAATGTATTGATTTTTTGATTTTATACGAAAGAGCACCTTTTTCTGAACCACCATGATTTTTTTCAGATTTTTAGAACTTCATTTTGGTACCTAAAATCGATTTCGAAGAGATTTTTAAAAATCACCTTTTGACAGCTGGCCAACTGCTTGACAGCTCCGCCCAGTACAAAATGCAACGAGGGGTGATTCGACAAATCGCTCCCATACAAACTTCAAACAGATTTTGAAATAGGTTCCCGGGCACCAAAATTCATGAAAATTTGGATTTCGGCTAAGTTTTGCATGCAGATTCTGAATATGGAATTATCTCAACACCACTAAAGAAGCCAATTGTTTGGTATAGTACGAAAAACTAGTCCGTTGTGATACGGCAAGTAGGTAGGTATAAATCAAATTCCATGGTGCTGAGTTGCAAAAAGATTTTCAAAATCTACTTGCGTCAATTTTTAGATAGGGGAACTTACGTATTTTCGGCAGTTTTGTTCTCTTCGTCATGGGAGGTTTTCGAAACCTATTAAACTCAAAGTTGGCCTCAAATCCTTCCAAAGTAAGCTGAATGATATGGTCATATTTCAGGCATTTGGTCGACAAAAACCCCCCACGACGAAGAGAACAAACCAGCCAATAATATCCAACGTCACCCTATTAGGTATTCAAAATAAGTCATGTTTAGAAGTACACCACGAATAATACTTTTTATATTTGAAATTATGAGTCAACATGTTGAATATTCAATGGGCTAAACGTGCTTTGAACTGAGTTTTTGTAAGAAATTAGTGTCTAAAAAGGTATAAGAAAACACTTTTTCTTTAAATTTCATTCTAAGTTTGTTTGTTAAAAAATAATATCTTTTGAACCATAAGAGACAAAAATATGTTTATTGTGACCTGAAATTATGGAGGGACCGGATTAAAATAAATAGAAACGTCAATGCAAATGTACTTTCGACTTCCAAATCAGGATGACAAATTTCCAAAATTATCAACACGGTACCTTTTTGAATTCAAATATAAAAAACTTGATTGTCCCAAATACCGATGTTGAATGTTTTATATTGACGACGAGCCGGCTGTAGATTATGATTTTCTTTATCATCGCCTCCGTCCATATCCAAACGTTTTACAATTGTATCGTTCCTAAGTGTACATGTTTTATTGAAAATGTTTTCTGCTGTTTGGAAAAATTATCCATGAAGCAGGTGAAGAAAACCAAACTCTGCAATTTGCGGCTTAAGCCTGGCTTAGCGCTGCTAAGCCACCTCAGAGCACCGCTTAAAATAAGCCACACTTAACGTAAACCGTAGCTTTGTTAAACCGGGTTTAGGAGTTAAGCCGAGGTGAAGAAATTGAAAAAAAGTTAAGCCCGGCTTAAAATGTTGCTAAGCCTGGTTTAAAATTTAAGCCCGGGTGAAGAAATCGCCCCTCAGTGATTTTTTTAAGTCCTTCAAATATCCTCAAACATCTTCGAAAACATCGTTTCAATCCAACAAACCGTTTTCGAGGAGTGTTGTAGAACTAGCTTTAAGTTAAAACACACATTATTAAATATAAAAAAAACGTTTTCGAGTTATATTTTTTAATAAGATTATTTGGTTTTTTTCTTACGCCCTTTTCATTAGAATTGAAACAGAGCGCCTCTGAAAAAAAAATGGAATGTGTATTGTCTAGCTGGTATACTTTCAGATTATGCAATAAAAAAGTTAGTTTTTTTTTTGCTCTCCAGATATATAACCCCTTAACACAATAACATTTCTGCAGTTTATAGGCTCCGAAGGTTCTTGCACTACAGGGCAAGTTTCAATCATTTATTAAAGCCCTTCTGCTGTATCTTGAGTCGGTCATCGAAAAAGCGAATTCGCTAAGGTGATCCAACAAATATTAAATAAGTGATCGAAAAAGTGACCTTTTTTTGATAGACTGTCACTTGCTAAAATGTATGACGCAGCTCAGGTATGGCACATGACCAGTTACTCAAATAGAACTTAAGATTTTATTATCTTAATCATAAGTTCATAAACAGATTAAAGAGACTCACTAAACAGTTTAAATTGCTGCGTAAGCCATGATTTTCTGTTATTTGAAATGTTTTATGAAATTGCGAATGAAATAATGCTTTAGTGATCGCGACGTTTAATCAGAATAAACTTTAATAAGCAGTTTATGCCCTCTATTATAAATTGATTTTCTCCACGATCTTTGACGGATTGATTTTTAATTTTATTTTTTTATTTTTCTTTTTTTTTGTAAAACTCTTAATAGATTAGTCTAGGAACTTTGTTAAACTCTTCACGAATTGACCTCCGTAGCAATTTTGTCTCAACTGGAATAGAAGATTTTTAGGCTTTGCCTTGCGATTTCCTACGGATAACTTCGAGTTGTTAAACGTTGCATGTTGAAGTAACCCATCTAACAGTTTTGATTTTGGATTCATAATCATTGAATCCTCATGAATTGAAAAGTTCGCAACAAACTTAGCTTCTGTTTTGTCACAGACAGACATTTTAGAGATTATGTCATCATATGTTCAAGTAAATACAAAGGAAAATCTCCGCGCCACATTTGTCGTTTGTTTTGTAACCGGCAATTCTCTTCTCTGCCCAGTGAGGATTCCCTGATCTTAAACCTAGCATTCAAAAAACAGTGTATGCCAAAGCAATCAAACGTTGTAATGTGTTTTTAAAGAATTTTAATTTAGGGTCTGAGTGCCATAAGTAATCTTACGATCCCAAATTCACCCTATTCGAAAACAAGCGATTACGGCACCGATTAGTTCCATTCTTTTTATTTTCATGCGTGCTTGCTTCTAACAAAACATGCAAAAATAAGAATCAAAAAAGCAGCGCTTCAATCCTTTGTTTTTCGTATCATGATAATGGGAGCCAAAAGCTTAATAAAGGAACCAATACCCTACTACAGTATGGTCCATAAAAAAAATTCGGAAGTTTTCGAAGACATTGTTCACCTGCTTCCAATCGATAAACCATGCATTTATCTATTGAGTTATATAGTCGAGACACTAATTTAACAATGACATAGAAACATTTAGTAATTTTAATCATGAACTTTTGGAAAAAAATAATGTTGAACATAAGGATTTTAAAAACGTCTACGAGTCAGAGGCCGTTTTTTGTAAAGATGCTCTGAGACACATTCAATTAAATTTTATTTTAAGAACAGCACTTTCATAGCTAGGCAAGATATTTAGACGTCCGTTGATTATTTGGACAAGTAAGAAAATTTACTTAATTTAACCCTCTAATACCCAAATTTTTTATTTTGATCTAAATATCATTTTTCGACATCTAAAATCGGTTTAAACATGTTTTGGAAAATGATTCTTTTTAATTTTCGATTTCGTGAATTTCAGTTTTTGATTTTTCTAATTTTTATTTTTGAATATCCCCAAACTTTTATATTTTTCCTGGAAGGCTATTTGAGGTACGGATTTTTTGGGATGAAAACATTTTGAGATTTTATGATTAGGCTCAGTGTACCAGTTATGGCTATAGTACCTCAAATTCGCCATAGTTGATTTTCAACCTTTAACGATGCAAATCATCAGGAAAAAATATGTGAACAATCGATCACGTTCATAAAAGATGATTGCACTCATTCAAATTTCACATTTTGCTCAAATTATGATAGAAATAAATCATTTTCCTTAAAATTTCGGCTTCCTTGCACCCTATTTCGCCATAGTGTACCAGTTATGGCAAATCCAATAAGGAATGCATGTAAATAGTGCGAAGTGGAACCGAAATTAAAAAGTATGTCCATAACTGGTACAGGGTTCCTATCATTGGCACACGCCGTAATAAATAGTAAAAAAGGGTTTGGCTCAGATTTTATATTTTTCCTGTATAGAATGAAAACAAATCTATCATTGGACATATCGCCGACATTCGTCGGTCTTCTTCTTATTTTTGTAGAAGTAGTTTTCCTTAGGTAGTGCGATAACTGGTACAGGCACCCTATTGTTGAGATATTTTCATTTTTATTATTTTTACATAGAAAATTTTATTTTCCGTGTAGTTTTGAGGAAAATAATTTTAGAGTGTATTCGATTCACTTAAACTATTAAACTAGGATAGAATGATTTTGGAAAAATTTAAAATATGTTAATTGTAGCGATTCAATATAAAATAAACAATGACTTCTAAAAGGTGACCAAAACATAAATTTTTCAATGATTTAAAAAAATGTAAATACGCTTTAAAATACACCAAAAACCATTTTGAGATATACAAAACAGTCCTAAATATCAGCAAAAAATATAAAAAAATTGATTTCTCACGAAACAAAAATTACATAAATACTCAAACTATACCCCGTCTAAAGGCGGGGTTGGGTATTAGAGGGTTAATTACTTAATTAAATTTATTATCGAACATTTACTGAAAATTGTAGTGTACGACAAATAAAAAAAAATCAGAAAATAATATGTAGGTATAATGCATCAAACTGTTCATCAATCTGAAGGTTTATGAGCCTTCATTAGCAAGAAATTATTTTTATTTTTATTTTTCAAACAGTGTGAAGTTATTAGCTGATGTCTTAGAAATAGCTTTTGAAATATGCGACTTTTTTTTTGCTTCCTAAGCATCTGATATTGTTTTTAAAAAGTTGTTTAAACATGGGCGTTTTCAAGAGTAAATCTAATTTTTTTTATGGGACATACTGTAGTTAGTTCTTCATCAAATTTTCGCTCAAAATGTTTTCGATAAATGTATTCAAAAGTATGTGACCAATAGAAAAAAAACAATATTGTTTCTTTACCACTATACAGTTTATAACGATTTCATTACTGTTAAATATACTGTTAAATATCGATTGTGGAAACTCTTCCATAATTCCAATAATTCGCCTTAGACCTAATGATATCTCAATCATTTGCTACGGGTTGTTTTTCGCTTCATGTTTCAAAAACACTGAAGTGGCCCGCTCAGTCAGATTTGATTGAACACTCCTGAGGTAAAGCTAGAATCGTAGAATGCACGACGATAGGTAAATACAAACGTACACACTACAAGCCAGCAAAAACAGCAAGACACACGACGGACACAACGGCTCTATATGGATGTGACTCAGTGATAAACAAAAAATATTATAAGAACTCTATACGAACTGAACGAAAGCATCGTCCCCAGCGGTACCTACCGTTCATGACTGTGACATACCAAGAGAACAGTGCAAATCTTTATTCCTCTGCAATGAAATTTGTTCAATGGTGGTTTGGGTATTGCGGTAATTTGGATGTTTGCTTTGTCGTTTTAGGAAACTTAAATGGACCACATCTCGCTTAACTAGAAATTGAAGCGGTATTTCTTGATAATCGACTTCAATTGCTTATCAATTCATGGTAAATAGTTGATACATTAACAAAAAATTCGAAATTTTTAGAATTTAGTATTAGAGTTAAGACTTGAAATGAAGCACCGTCAGCTACAGCATTGATTCAAGATTTCTTTAAAGTGACAAATTTAATCAATTGCTACTTGGCTTGGCCAACAACAGTCATATCAAATGTGTACATACACGAACACCCAAACACGTGTACCTACTACATGTGATAGCCAAACTAGGCTATCACCGACCGATTCGTATAGGTAGGTACATAGCCTCACTATTTTTACCCACAACAGAACTTGGCTCAATTTTTCCGGTTGGCGGCTTTTAATTGCCATAAATTTTCGGAGCCGCTTTTGACTGCACTATTTTCCAAATTCGTGTTCCCTTCCACCCATCCAGTCAGTAGTGCGGGAAGGGGTTCGCAGCGTGTTTGCTGTTTGCTGATATGAATTTAGTTTCGCTTACGGTTCACTTAGCAGCGGCGCTGGCTGCAACAATAACGACTTGGCGAACCGAAAATTTCCTGATTACGAATTGGTGTGTGGTCTGGTTGGTGGTGTCATGAAAAGGGTAAGAGAGGTCTAGAATTGGTAAAATGCATTATGGGAAATTTATGGCGTGAAGAAAACGCCAACACCGACCGTCGATCGTTTGTAAGTACACTTTTACTCAACACAAATTCGTCATTGCTGATAACGAACCGCGAAGGAAGTGAAATAATTTGAAAGGGTGAGATGAATGATGGAGTTTTAGTCATCAAGTAGATTTTAGAATATTGAAAAAGTATGACATTGAAAGCGAATACTGGTATGTCCCGTTTTTATTACTATTCATGTTTGTCACTATGTGATTTCGTCAACAACATATTATTCCGTTTTTGTCAACCTTCAAAATGTTTCTTCAAATACTAAGCTTTACTACCCAGTTTGACATAAAAGACTTATGCATCACAGTAGCAGGGCTGTTACACGTGGCGCGGATTTTGCGTTTTTCGCGGGTTTTGCGTTTCGCGCGTTTTTGCTAATTTCGGCGCGGATTTTGCGGAGATCATTTTCAAATGCACTTGCATTAAATATTTAGACATGAGGCTCAACACAATCAGTAAAAAAAATAATGAATATTTTCAAATTAGAGTTATGGGACTGGGCTTTGATATTGAAAGCTATTTGTTTATGGAGTTTGTTAAAGACACCTATCGGAAATTTTGTAGTCACATTCAATAAAATCTCGTAAAGAAAATATTGATTTTGTAGACTGTATGTGTCGTGACAAATCAATCTGATTGGTTTTCTGACACAGTATGTTGTCTAAATTCGGAAATTCCTCAAAAAAAGATACAAGGTAAGACTCCCTGAAGATTTTTATTGTTACATTCTCAGAAAATTCCATGGATAAAGCTTTGGAAAAACTAGCGATTTTTTTAACATGCTGGACTTATTTCATTTATTATGGATGAGTTTAACGGAACTCACGAAATTCCTGAATCAGTTTTTTTTCGTTCTTGAGTTATGTCCAATTATGTGAAAAATTACCATATAATATATGCGCACATGGTTATTTTTCACAAAATTGACCACAACTCAAGAAAGAAAAAAAAAGTCCATTCAAATAATTTCAGCGATCAATGCTTATAAAATTACCTTCTCAAAAATATTTTTTTGAAAATTTTCCGCGAGTTCGGGAATAGTTTTTCCGGCATTTCTTTTTTGATTTTCTCAACGGTGGAAAATTTTGTGGAAAACTTTTTCCACTTCATATTTTTTTATTCCTGAGAAAATTTGCTTTCATTTTCATTAAAAAACTCTGTTTCTACGATTCTTGAGTTAGGGTAGCGAACCACTTGGGCAGCGGCCGGTATTTTGGGCATTCTTTGCTATAACTCAGTCAATTCCAAACCAATTGACTTGAAATTCTGTACACGACTAGATACTATACGTATCTCCTCGCGTTTCAAAAATTGTGTCAATTGATTCAGAATTGGCTGAGTTATAGCAGAAAAATGCCCAAAATAGTTTTTCAAAGAAAAGGCTTATATGATTGGACATATTTCAACAAAATTGGCCATAACTCAAAAACGAAAAAAAAAAGTGCATTCCAAAAATTTCAGCGATTAAAGCTTATGAAATAACCTTCTCAAAAATATTTTTTTTGAAAATGTTTCACCAGTTTGGACATTGTTTTTCCGGCTTTTCTTTACAAATTTTCTCAACTGTGGATTTTTTTTTATTATTTCTGTGAAAATTTGCTTTCATTTCCTAAAAAACTTTGTTTCTATGATGCTTCGTTCTTGAATTATGATTTTTCAAAGTAAGTAGTGTCAGAGGAAAACACAGAATTTCCACCTGAGAATATAGAACGGAAAATAGACGAATATTTCTCAATATTTTTCGTTCATATATTCATGAGCCCCGCCTGTGGAAATTTTTTCATGAACTGAGAACCTTCGGCCCAATTTGTACGATAATAAAAAATGCCCTTAGGAATAATTGAATTTACTAAATATGCAATACATTAAAACGATAAAACTACTGAAGAGTATCTAATAGAATCGTATGAAAATTGTGTGTTGCAAAAATCTTTGGCTGACTCAAAAACTACAAGGAAAATATATACAATGGGTCTCGCTTGAAAACAACCAAAAGTCACAAAAAAAATAAATCAAGTAAATCAAAGAGAATATGCTTATAATTTACGATCTTCTGATAAGTTTGTCAGAAAATTTAGGAAAATTATTCAAAATTCTTTAAAATATTTTGCAAAATTATAGGAAATAGTCTTGGTAATATTATGTGTACCTCAAACCCTATCACACATTTGCCAAGCATATAGTAGTGGAGCGGACCTGGTATGATGGTTAGAACACTTGACTATACCTTGACTATACTATATCTAACTTCGCGAAATAAATTTGTACCAATGATGCACATATAATAGGTTGACAAACAGTCAAAATTTGATATTTTTTAATGCACTGTATGAAAAGTTACAGCATGTTGAATTTTTTTTGTGGGAGAAAAAAAGTTGCCTATCCCAAACATTTTGGCCATCCCCTGTAATTACGTTTATCTGCCAAACTCCAACAAACTTCGGTAAAAATTAGAAACTTTACCGATTTTTCCGATAAACCATTTAATGGATGAGATTTTGGTAAAATATAACCTAATTGAGAGATTCCCCAGGTAACCAATAAGCACTTGAACAAGCCATAATCCAGCGTTATATCTACTTTGCATCTGCTTACTGCTCTATCTGCTTATGCATCTGCTTATGCTCTATAGTAGTTTAACTGCTAAACACATTCAAAATTACTTAAATTACTTAAATCAGATTATAGGAATTTCTCGGCTCTGGCAGTCTGAGTGGGTAGCAAAAGGCTGTTTTGCTCCTACATCCGACGTTTCGGTTATATTTATTTAACCTTCTTCAGGGAATAGGAGTTAGCTTTTTTGTTAAGTTGTGTGAAGCTCTACATTTGTTTGTCCTGTAAATATCATGGCGGCCACTTTTGCTATGGTGCATAGGTGTCAAATAGCTTGAGCGGCACTGTAGTTTGCTGGTGCTTTTATAGCAGCACTTTTTTGAAAGCTCGTTTTAGTTGCTTTTGAAGCTAATCGCGCTACCTGTGTTTTATCGACACCCTCGATCTTGGATCGGGAACTTATACTGGTAAGAGTGCTGCTATAAAAGCACCAGCAAACTACAGTGCCGCTCAAGCTATTTGACACCTATGCACCATAGCAAAAGTGGCCGCCATGATATTTACAGGACAAACAAATGTAGAGCTTCACACAACTTAACAAAAAAGCTAACTCCTATTCCCTGAAGAAGGTTAAATAAATATAACCGAAACGTCGGATGTAGGAGCAAAACAGCCTTTTGCTACCCACTCAGACTGCCAGAGCCGAGAAATTCCTATAATCTGTAGAATCCACAGTCGTAAAATCACACGTTACTTAAATCATAAAACTTAAACGCAGGGGGAAAACGAGAAATGGGAGAGAGAGATATAAGGAGCAATGAGAGACGAAGTAGCCGTATATTAGGCCACAACCTGCATTTAGGCAGGACTTTAGGCGTATATACGGCTAATTTTTATTTAATGTCCTCCTGTACAAGCGCATTTTTACTGCTAATTGGCTACCTGTTTTTTTAGTGTGTGGTGGAACTCCTGAAGGAATTCCCAAAGAAACTCCAGAATTTAAAAATGGACATCTGGATTTTTCCAAAAAAGATTACCTAGGGATACTTTTTCTTTGGAAAAATCTCATAGAATTCCAAAAGATAACCCTGCGGAATGATACGAGATAACCAAGAGAAATCCTAGAAGGAACTTATTGGGAAACGTAGTAGTAAAAGTAGTTCAGGGGTTCCAAGAGATTGTATAGATTTTTTTAGATTTCCTATAAGTATCCCATTTGATGGAACTCTACAGCCACAGCTGAAAAGACCTGGGTAATCCGCATGACTCGGTCCTGGGCCAATCGCCTCCAGTCCCCCGGGACGTGAAGTGCCCTAAGGTTCCCCTCTTCAACCGTGAACAGGTGGCTTATGCGCGGTTTGCCACGGAGGCTCAACTCTGGTCTTTCCCTAGTTTTCTATTGAATATTATCTTCGCATGCGGCTCTATCCTAGCGACGTGACTAGCCCTATCCAACGTGGCGTTCTTCATTAGCTTGAAATATTCCTTTTTTGTGCACTTGGCCTAGCTCGCGACGCCGCTAGATGTCATTGACTTGTTTACCGTTAAGTATTGTTGACAGACATCAAAAGCTCTCCGGCTGATTTCCTTTAACCCTCAAATGAATACCTTAAATGAAGGTCCGTTTTGGGACCCTGGGGTCCATTGGACCCCAACATATATTCTCGTATATCTCGTGATCCTTACTTTTAAAAAGGGTGATGTTTTCAGCAAAGATGTTAGGTATGTCAAGACCTATCTAGTGGTAAACAATTTAGTACAGGAAATTACCGCTAGGTGGCGCTAGAGAGCATTCCAAAATGCTCCCAATCAATAGGACAAAACGTACCTAGCAAGCGAACAAGACGCTCAAAATAATAGGGTAAATCGCACTTCTGTAGATAGGTAGACATACATATCCTGCGGCTCGAAAGGGGCCATTCAAATATTACGTAACGATAGGAGGAACGGGGGGTAAAGCGCGGTGTTACGCTTTAATCAAAATTTCTCAATTTCCCATACAAAAGTTGTTACGTGGCGATCTAAACTTTTTAAATTTAGCGTTACGTATTTTTTGAATGAGCCCAATGTGACATCATAGACAAACAGATGTAACACTGAAGAAATTAACATCTCATATATCGCTAGCTTATGACTGCTAGTAGAGTTGGTGTCTTCGGCAAAATTGTTTGCTTGGGCAAGGGCTTACAGATGCTGAACCGTTTGATTAGTTAGTGTGTTTGATTAGATTAGATTAGTGTGTCTTTGAAGTTGTTCGGTAGGTTGCACATTCAAAGTTGATGAGCCATTTGATTGGGAGCTCTGCCATTAGGTGGCGCTAATGAGCATGTACAGTTTATATCTGTAGTACATCGGGATGCTTATTATTTATAGAGATTTTTTATACTATATAGTAAGTTTAGAGAGCACCAATAGGTTATGACGCCACACAATCCAGACATAGTGGTGCTAGTTGGCATTTAAATTTGATATCTTATAAGAATCTCGGATGCAATTCGTGAAGGACTACCAGGGGAATTTCTTGCATCATGGGAGGAATTTCAGGAATAATAATCGGGAGGAATTCCGAGGAATCCTTTTATGAATTTTTAGTTGAATCGCTGGTGGAGTTCCTGAAACAATCCCTTGAGGAATTCCTGAAAAAAAAAATCCGGAGTGGATTTTCAAGATAAAGCCATGGAAGAACCTTGCAAGAATTACTGAAAGAATCCCCGTATTAATTTTCGAAAAAAAAAATCCCAGGAGGAGTTCCTTCAGAAATTCCTGAATATATCCGTATGAGAATCCCTGGAGCAATCATCGATGAAATTACTGATGACTATTTTGTAGAACTCCTGATGCAATTACTGGAACATCATGAATGCATCCTGAAAGAATCTCTGAGAAATACCCGGATCTCTAAAGGAATTTGTAGAAAAATACCTGATGAAACCTTGGTAGGAATCAAAAGAGGTGTTTTCGAACATGTTGCTTTTTTAGATAAGCTGGCTCTCAATCATTTATGCGCTTTTGTCAAAGATGCTGCCTTTGCATGTTTTCACTGAGCCAAAATTATCAGTAAAATATACCGTCAAACGGGGTTACTTGCAACAGCGGTGTAACTTGCAACACGATGACAAACATTATATGTGAACTATTTTTTCATAATAATGAAAGCTAGTATGATCTACCATTCTATTTATCAAAATTATTAATACTTAAGATCGTTTTAGTGGAAAATCAGTTTTGTTTCTTTGTTAATTAATTACTAAGCTACACGGTCAATACGGTTTGCTCATTTTATGCCATAAAAACAAGTATGAAAATCGTGCTTTACATCTCTCCTATGGTAAGATCGATAGGTCTGACGGCTTCGCTTATAGTGAGGGTATCTAATAGTAAGCCTAGATGAACGATAAAAGTTTGATAAACTTATCGACTTAGTAATGTAAAAAATCATTATCAGATTCGACAACCACTATGGGGTAACTTGCAACAATTGAAATTAACAAAAAAAAAATTTTGATTTTCGTTTCACAATATTTCTGATAGAAATGAATCATTTATTAATTACGTTACGAACTTATTTCAAAAAATCGACCCAATTTAATATATTTTTTTTAACGAGACCTTCAAACATTGTTAAGGACTGCCATATTTTAATATTCTATTCATGTTTCACCTTGTTGAAAGATTAATTCAGTTCATGGACGTTCTTAAACAATCACCAATATCAATTCTGACCCTAGACGGAGCAAATTATTTCAGCTGAATGCTCAAACTAACGGCTACGATATTTACAAAGCTGTATGCGTGTTGTTATTTAATGTTATTTTACCTGAAGTAGCCAAACACCACTTCAAACTGAAAATTATCTAAAGATGACTCACTCTACAGAATTACGTTAAGCAATGTTGACATTTTGTATTTAGTACTGAGTCACGAGATCCATATATATTTTATATTTGAGCGACGTGAGACCTGCAGTGAAATTATATACTCTCGCTTGTAATAACTACCAACCCTTTCATGAAAAAGTATATTTCAGTTTTTTCATGCATTACATCAAAAACTCATAATGTGACCAAGTACTAGAATGTTAGTGCAGTTAGGCGGTAACTAACTAAGCTACATGTCACGTGTTGCAAGTTACCCCACAGATGGGGTAACTTGCAACAAGCATGTATTTCGCACTTCCAGATTAGGTGGCAACGACTTTTGGTAAATCAAGTGCTGCATAATATTCTACTCGTGGTAATTAGTGTACACGATGCTTTACAGTATGTTTCAAATGTTTAGATTTTCAATGATATTGCTTCAAAGTCAAAAAGTGTTGCAAGTTACCCCATTTGACGGTACCCCATTGCCACCCGGTAGTAATACTCTTACCACTAACTGCATTGGGGTCTCCAGTTAGCCTAGTGGTTAAGGCTATGGATCGCCAATCCGGAGACGGCGGGTTTGATTCCCGTTCCAGTCGAGATAATTTTCTCGACTCCCTGGGCATAGTGTATCATTTAGGGTCTTGTACCATTTGGGCAGGTGTACCTATTTTGGGCACTTGCCGCTATAACTAAGTCAATTTCAAAGCGATTGATTTGAAATTTTGTATAGAGTTAGGCACGTACAGTATCTAACTCTGTACAAAATTTCAAATCAATCGGTTTGAAATTGACTTAGTTATAGCGGCAAGTGCCCAAAATAGGTACACCTGCCCAAATGGTACAAGACCCTACTTGCCTCACAATATTCATGCAATATGGCAGGCAAACAAAGCTTTTCAATTAATAACTGTGGAAGTGCTCAAAGAACACTAAGTTGAAGCGAGGCAGGCCAAGTCCCAGTGGGGACGTATAGCCATAAAGAAGAAGAAGAAGAAGAACTACATCGACGTGTAACGCTTAGTCAGCCGAACGTCTTTACAGAAAATACCAAAATTATATCTTTTCGTTGGACTGAGATATTGGCGAAAAAAATGATTGTGCAGGAGAGTATTCTAGTGAGATGATTTTAAATCATATTATTGAAATTTAAAAAAAATACATTCATATAAATAAATCTGCTGGAGCCATCAACTTTCGATCGAGATATCAAGTACCTAACAAATGTACATTACATTTTTGAAATGTGGTTTGAAAATCTTATCCATATGTAATCTTTGAAGCTATGCTTTCGCCACCTGGTGAGTCAATTCTGAAGTAAATTATCCATCAAATAAGAAGTATTGGTATTGTTTGTCATTATATTGTATCAAGACATTCAGCTCAAAAGAAGTATACTTTCTGAGGACGTTTGTCGCTCAGGGTGTTTGGGATTCTGAGCGAATATGCCAGCTTGCAGAAAAAAACATTAGCATAATTTTTATTATCAAATAGATTTTGATGTGTTAAACACTTTTGTCGAAGACACGAACATTCTATGTATTTTGAATATCAAGATATTAAAGTTTTCAATACCTAATTAGAATACACTCTAGCGCCATCTACTGGGCTAATTTCGATTCAATTAATTTATCATAAGATTTCCCTTGGTTTGCAGAACAACTTTGTCGAAGACAGCATTATTCTAGGAAGTCATGATCAAAAGATACAATCATTTGTGCCGTGGGGTCCAATTGGGTCCAATGGACCCCAGGGGTACAAAATCGCCCGGTTCAACTTTGACATTGAGAATAATCCATAATATGACATGAAACTATTGGTATTTTTGTACAAATAACTCATCGCGGTGTAGTTTGAAGGTACTGTAATAATGGAGCCGATATGTCAATCCAAACTTATTTGCGGTAACTTCAAAGTGGCTCTGGGGTCCAATGGACCCCAGGTATTCATTTGAGGGTTAAGGACCAAGTCTTGTATAGAGCCGTATGAAGCAACCGGGAAGATCAGTGTCTTATACAACCTGTATTTTGCCTTCGTATGCAAACTACGAGGCCTCAGCTGCTTGGGCAGGCTGTAGAAAGTCATATTTGCAGCTGCAAAACGCCTTTCCACCTCGCGGGTAAGATAATTATCGTATATCACTGAGATTCAAACACGCAGAAAAATAAATTGTGAACACAATTAAATTCTAGTTCAAGTCAACCAATTTTTCAGTTTGCTATAGCGACAAACTGATTTCTAGTTAAAACTGAACTGCTCCTTTGTTTGATAATACAAATATTTTCATTTGTCGAAATTTTTGACAGTTTGTTAGAACAAACACAGATTTGGTAGTTTCAACATAAAATACCGGATTGTTTTAAACAACTGCACTTTTGCCTCTAACAAAGCCGGAATGTTATTGTGTTGGTGATGGCTGCTCCTCCTCTATTTTTAGACACTCGTCGAGCGGATGGAAGCGAGAACGAAAAAAAAGCCAAAAAGGCAAAACCGACCAACTTTTTGTGTAGGTTGCCTTGAGTGCCTGCGCGTTATGCATCACGGCCAAAACTGCACGTGGAAGTTGGAGTGATGGATTTGCTACACTTTCTTCGTTGTGGCGATGTTGGGGTAAGAATTTTAAAGATGTGTGAGTGCTTCCGGGCCATGTTTATGGTCCTCATTTTGTTGAAACAAATGAAGATTTTAACGTTATATGGAATGATGGGAATTGGTTGTTTTGATCGATAAACTCTAAGTAAGAACAAAGAAATATAACTTTAGAATAAGTATGTAAATGGTCTGTTTGAAAATCAATCATGCGTTTTATTGTTTTAAACAAGCCTCATTTTTCTGCGTGCATGACCAGGAACTTTTCATAAGGCAGCGTTCATTTATCACTTAACGCTAAAATCAGTATTTTCTGACCCACCGCCCTCCCCCCTCCTTTACGCTTTTTTGTATCAAAAGCCTAAAATTTTTGTATAGGCCGAATATTTCATCGCTCGGAGCGGGAATTGAACCCTCACCTCATGGCATGGTACGGTTTTACGCTTGGTGACGCTAACCGCACGAACACGAGCCTCTTTTTAATAACATTTTCTTGACATTCTTGGGCATAGAGTATCTTTGTGCCTGCCACACTATATACAATGCAAAATGGTCATTGACAGAAGAAGCGCTCAGTTAATAACTGTGGAAATGCTCATATAACACTAAGCAGAGAAACAGACCTTGTTCGAAAGGGGACGTTACTCCAAAAAGAAGAAGAATGCCTCTTTCACGGTTCCACGGCCAATTCTGATGAATTTGATATGGTCCGCAGGTCATGGTGTGACCGTGTGACGATGATACCGCTTCTTTG
Source organism: Aedes albopictus (assembly GCF_035046485.1). Classification (NCBI taxonomy): domain Eukaryota; kingdom Metazoa; phylum Arthropoda; class Insecta; order Diptera; family Culicidae; genus Aedes; species Aedes albopictus. Next base: position 94,269,370 of record NC_085138.1, on the reverse strand, counting down.
CATGCCAGCTCTTCTAATGGCTTCTTCAAGAGTGATATTGATCAACAAGTTCGACAATGTATTCATCTGCAACAATCCTTCTAAAGTTACTGAGGTCGTCGCAATCTCATCCGCATCCCGTACATTTGATTTCGATCTATCAAGCGTTAAACGAATCAGCCAAATCAGTTTCGTCGGAAAATCGTGTTCTACCATTATCTGCTATTATAACTCATTTCTTTTCACTGAATCGTATGCCACTTTGAAATCACTTTTAGATAGATGGTGGGCCTCCAGTTAGCCGAATGAATAAAGCTGTGGATCGCTAATCCGGATACGGCGAGTTCGATACAATGCCCTTCATGATATCTGGACTACGAGTCATGATTTATTGACTTCAACAGACTCCTCTCTCTCCTCTTCTTGGCGAGTTACTTATTAATTAAAGGGCTTTCTTTGCCTGCCATTACATGAATATGTACATTGTGAGGCAAGTACAGTAATCGAAACCGCCGTCTCCGGATTGGCGATCCTTAACCACTAGGCTAACTGGAGACCCAATAGGGTAGGGGGACCTATTTTAGGCACTTTCCGCTATAACTCAGTCAAATTCATACCAATTGACATGATTTTTTGTACATATATTTACGTTGCTTACAGTGTACAAAAAAAATAAGGCAAAGCCACTAATATCATTATTGATAGCAATGTGAGTGAAAGCTCTCCTTACCAATCATTTCGGGGAGAAATAGTCTCTAATTCCATGAACGCTAGGAACACAATTACAATAATCATGCAATAACATGTACTACCATCAATAATAAGAACATTGGTTATGGGAGCAGTGATTCCTGGCTCCCTGTAAACCTGTCTTTCGCCAATCAAGCTATCTAATACAAAAAACACATTTTCCGGCAAAATTAATTATCAACATTTCTCCGTTTCTTTTCCAGATGACCCCCACTTCAGTGACCTGGTGTACTCAGCCGAAATCGCCATCGATGCCGGTATCTACCCGGAACGAATCTACCAGGGCAGCAGTGGATCCTACTTCGTGAAAAATCCCGCCAATGTAAGTGCTTTCCAAAGGGTATTGGGGTGCTGAATTCCACCCAAAAAAATATTACCTTCACCTCCACAACCAACCGCTCATTCAACGGGAAAACGAGTCTCCAGCTTTGACCGAACCGATTCCTGCAAAAGCGAGCGCACATCAAACGCCACAGTGGTTACCATTTAGCTCGTTAAATTAAGTGATTATCCGGTGTGAAATGCGCGCGGTCCCGCAAGCCACAAGTGGTTCCACACACACACAGGGACATCCATTTCCGCTTTTTTTGTGACATGTTCCTGGATAAAAAGTACGCGTAATTGCTTGTCGTTTTTTTTTCGGTACAAATTTATCTATTCGTCGTCGTTGGGTGCGTCTTCATCATTAACTTAAATGTTAGGTTGCTGACGTTCACCGAACTTCCTAGGGAGATTTGTGCCGTGTGGAAACGTGTGGAGTGAAACGTGTGCTCGGAAACCAATGGAAATTTATGGATGAGCGGAAATGGATTCACCTCCGATGATGGAGGATACAATTTGTGGTTTATGGGATCGGAGAGCCTTAATTTAGCGAGCTAAATGCAAAAGGGGTGTCTGCTCTATCAAGCATCTGTAGAGAAGACATTGGTATTAATCACACAGTTACCCAGTGCAGGGCTGGTAGCGAGTCAAATTGGTATGAGGGAATTCAGGGACACATTTTCCTATACAGGAAACTAATCTAGAACTAGAACTAAAGTATTGTGCAAAACTGAAACTACTAGGCTTCGTAATCAGTTTGGTTTTATATTCCGCAGAATTTTTACTTGTTATGTGGCTTAGTTGGTTAAAGCGCCGGTCTAGCGAATACGGAGTCGTGGGTTCGAATCCCACCAGAACGCGGTTTTTTTTCACAAATTTCATCTCTCAATTTGTCAATTAGCAACATTTCGGGCCTTCTAATTACAAGTTTTTCTAGTATGTTTCAGACATACCAGCAAATCTAGTAAATGTAAAGGGCAATATGTATCATTGCTAGTCACGGAAATTCAATGTTTCTCAATTACTTTCGTATTCGAGGTTTCATCAATCAGTATAATGCTTCACACATAAAACTTCACCGCATACTAACTGGCCCTTACTGCCTTTGATCGCATAACTGTCCCATATGTATAGGAAACCCAGCAAATATGGGAATGATATGCGATCATAGGCAGCATACTAATAATGTTTTAATTTTCGGCTTATTCTGATAGCATTTATCAGGATACTATTGAAACTTCAACAAATCTCAATTCGGCACCAACATTTCAAAAGGGCGTAACTGCATTTACAACCAATGCCTTCTCACAAAGCTGTGGAACGTATCCCATCCCTCTCGAGCAACCCACTAGCACAAATAGAAAGATAAAATCCTCCTCTTTCGATTAATGGATGTGAATTGCGTGAGATGAATGAAATACGACCCACAGCTCCGTGAGAAGGCATTGATTTTAAAAGCAGTTACGCCCTTTTGAAATGTTGGTGCCGAATTGATTAAAGATAGAAAAATTCGCTACCAGCCCTGTCTCATGCCATCCATCCCACATCACCTAAAACGATGAATAATTAAGCACTCAGGTAGTAAATTGTACATTTTCACCATCAATTACAGAAAGTCGTAGCGGTGTTCAAGCCGAAGGATGAAGAACCCTACGGAAGGCTCAACCCAAAGTGGACCAAATGGATGCACAAGCTGTGCTGTCCGTGCTGCTTCGGTCGAGCGTGCCTCATTCCCAATCAAGGGTAATGTCTGCTCTCACTTCTCATTACCGGAACATAATTAGATAATCGAAGCCTCCTTTTATTTTTGTTCCTTTTTTTAGCTACCTCTCGGAGGCCGGCGCCAGTCTAGTGGATCAGAAACTAAATCTTAACATTGTACCAAAAACTCGCGTCGTCCGACTGGTTTCGGAGACGTTCAACTATCCGCGTATCGATCGGCAAAAGGCCCGGATAAAGAAAACTATCAAGGAGCGGATACCAGCGGCCCGTTTCAACCGAATGAGCCTTCCACCGAAGACGGGTTCTTTTCAGCTGTTCGTTGATGGTTACAAAGATGCCGACTATTGGCTGCGGCGGTTTGAGCAGGAACCGCTTCCTACGCGGCTATCGCAAAAGTTTCAGCTCCAGTTCGAGCGGTTAGTCGTGCTGGACTACATCATCCGGAACACGGACCGCGGTAACGATAACTGGCTCATCAAGTACGAACAACCGACGATAGTGTCGCAGGTTAACGGCGGTACACCCAACGGAATGCCCCGGAGTAGCAGTCGGCTGGAGATGACCGAGAACACCGATTGGAACTTGGTTCAGCTGCCGGAGATTCGGATTGCCGCCATCGATAATGGGCTGGCGTTCCCGTTCAAGCATCCGGATTCGTGGCGGGCCTATCCTTACCACTGGGCTTGGCTACCGCAGGCGAAGGTACCGTTCAGCCAGGACATCAAGGATCTCATCCTCCCGCTGCTGTCCGATCTGAACTTCGTGGAGGAATTGTGCAACGAGCTGTTCGAGCTGTTCCGCCAGGACAAGGGCTTCGATCGGGGCCTGTTCGAGCGGCAAATGTCTGTGATGCGCGGCCAGATCCTGAATCTGACGCAGGCCCTCAAGGACGGCAAAAGTCCCGTGCAGCTGGTCCAGATGCCGGCTGTCATCGTTGAACGGTGAGTAGTACCTAGTACGTTGCGAGATTTTGCTAGATCTGCTATGATAATGGTCCTACTACACATTAACTGGATAAAATAAGGGATATGATTAGGGGAGATTTTGAATTCTTTGTTTGGTTCTCTGTATATACAAATTCTCTGTAACTGAATTCTTGTTCAAATTTCTAGAGATTGTTATCTTCTTAACATTAGTGTGGTTTGATCCGGGCATAAGTTAATCATCAGAATGTCTAACAAATTTTAAAAAAGTTTGGCTTCCAGTTTCATAATTACTGAATTGCAATTCGTCCTGATGTTCCAGCATTGTCTAAGTCGACTTTTTTCTGTAGTTTAGGCAAAAACGTGTGTCCTTGTATAGAAGAAAGTTTACTTATTAGATTGACGAGTAAAGATGGATAACAGAACAAACTCAACATATTGAATTTGGTTAAATAGCCTACAAAATATTCAAATGTTTCAAAACTTTTACGAATGCAGAAGCTGTGTCAATTTCTATTTCATTTTGTGTCGTCGCCATCTCCGTGTACAGTTGTAAAAAAAGTATCATAATAATTGTCCATTTTGAATCAAGTCACTTCCCGATTCTCTGGAATGTTAATAGCACCTGCCATTAGGTTCGATACAGTCCTTACTGCTTTCCCTTCTAACGTTTCTGCCAGCCTAGCCATGTTCTCCCAATGCCTGTATCCACCTTCTAATATCATTCAATACTTGCTGACAGCGTGGCCATTCTTTCGCGTTGCTTTTGAACTTAGGCAGCTTCAAGTGTGCTTAGCGCTTTGCATACCTAATTCTGAACATTGACATTACGCAGTCGTAACGAGTCATTAATTCTGGTAGCGAGGTATTTATCCTGGGTTTCCTTCTTAAGAGTTCTTTCCCGTATGATCGTCTTTCCTAGATTCTGTATCTTTTATCTGACTTCGTTCTTTTTTATGTGACATTTAGGACAGAGCCAAGTATCTTTTACGATCCACCTTTACACAACTAAGGTGGAACCATCTATCACACTGGTCGTCACAGACCATGTCACACACATATAACGTCGGGTTCTGTGCATAATCGGCTATGTTCCTTTTTGTAGATGACGTATTGAAATGACATCATATCACTGTTCGAGCCCCAATGCAGGCAATAATCAGCTTCACGGTGTTGCTCCTTTGATTATTTTCGCCGTATTTACTTTAGACCGGTTGCCCTTGAAGAGACAATCCATGCTTTTACGGAATGATGAGTTCGAAGGGTTCCTCTCTGGAGCCACCAATGTTATGTTCGTACCGAGACAATATACCGCGCGAAGGTTTCGGTATTTTTCACTTGTTCCAGTCGCAAACAACGGCAAGACTTCGTAAAGTTCGACGGTATCCCGAGATAAAGGAAATAAATTATGACAAGTTACCATGTAATTCGGCCCTTAATCTTCAGGTCAGGCATCTCTCTAAAGCGATGGGCTAATATGTCAGATATGAATTACTGTACAAGGTTTTAATGTACCAACATTACCGGTCAATAGTCTGGCTGTCACTTGCAATCGTGATGATTAGTTTATGACGACTGCCAAACGTTCTTGCGTCCTATCTTGATTCTCTCATTCTGTTCTTGGAAGCAAATTTGAAACCTCTCATGATGGCGCCACGCCGTTTCCCAACTAACACTTTTGCTGGATAAAAGCTTAAAAGAGCTTACTTTCGAATTCGTTTGCTGCATAAGCTCTTATGCAGCTACTTTTGTTAGTAGGGTTCTGCTTGTCCTACGTTTGAGCAAATTCACGTCGGACGTCAGCTCAGCAAAATAGTCTATCGGCAGTTGACCTAAACTCGCGAACATCGCATCCATAATGGGCCGGAATACCTAAAATTTGATCTCGTCACTCAGCCGGGCTTTGGTCCTGTCCGGCGATTGCCGTTGCAGCATAGCATAGTCTCATAATTTTTCTGTATTATTCGAAAGTCCATTACTTCCTTGTGAAGCGGCGCCTGGCCTTCTTTCTGCTTCGCCTTTGGTGAAAGTATTCAATATAGTCAATGGACTTCTGGAGCATGGATGCCTTGCTGAACATGTAGGGTCATAACTTCCTTGTGAAGCGTCGCCCGGTCTTCAAATTCATTCTATTTAGTTTGGTGCTATTGTACCTACTAACAACAAATATAGAGTTCATGGGTGACTAATCAAAACTCACGAATTTCGCATCCATATCAATCCGGAATACCTGAAATTTGATCTCGTCACTCAGGCAGGCTTCAGCGTTTCTCGGTGATTATTACTGCTCTTGCAGCATCGTTTCATAATTTTTCTGTATTATGCGTAGGGCAGTATCGACCAAAACATGTCTGGAGGAAGTGTCGGTGTAGAATTCAAACCGATACGTGGAATGGCTTTCGGATGCAAACCATAACCACTGGATTGAAGTAAACTAGAATTAGAACTGACTTTATTTCTTACCTAAACTATCTTATATAATACAACTTTCTGCCTGGGTCTTACTGTGCCATGACGCACTTGCATCTGTAACCGGCAACTTTTACTGTCTGTGTCTGCTTATCTCTTTTCTATTTTCTTAACTATCAACAACTCATCGTCGCCAAGATTTACGACCATATCAATTTTGGCTCTGCTCGATCATGTCATCGATTCAATGATTTAATACTATCGCGTTCGTAACAGGGCCAGTACTTCCTTGTGAAGCGACGCCTGGCCTTCTTTCTGTTTCTTTTTATGCTGATGGAGGTATCCGATGTTTTATGTTGATGGAGGTATCCGATATTGTAGAGCTCGGATGCCCTGCGTAACTTGTATCCGGAGGCGTTGTCGGTTTGTTGACATATTGGAACAGATTCCTGCAGCGAGTCGCTAAACCATTTCTGCTTATCCTGCGTTTGAGTTTCACAAGGGCGGTCCTTATAACTCATTGAACTACCCTAGTGAGATAATTTTGGGATGTGATACGAGAAGATGGACTTTGTTTTGAATCTTGAATGAATCTTGTTAAAATTTTCCTGACCTTCAAGCACAGGAATTACGCTTACTGCATAGTTTCTATCAAAAGCCATATTATAAGCAGATGTAAGCAGAAAGCCATATTGTAAGATGAAGAAGAAATTGATGATGTTTCACTGAATTCCAAGTATACACTGTCGTCAAAAAAATCTTCTATTGAAGACATAAGGGTTATTATTTGATTCTGACCTGCGAAATTTTTTATACTTCCATGGATTCCTGGGTGACTGCGGTGCCCTGACCAACAGCCTCCTAGAGTGACTGTTCGGAGCCACAATTCCTGAGTCTCTGGATTGCCACTGTCGCGATTCGTATCCGTACTTTGCCACTGAAGCCTCCGATGGGATTTCTTCGTTGCCGTTCACGTTTACAGTGTTCTTCGTCGTTTGGCTAGCGGTTAGCTAATAACTTTCATCGGTTCTCGTCAGAGCCATCAGTAAAACTCTTCTGGCCAATACAAAACAGACCACACTCGATGCACACGCTATGTCCAAAGGGAAGTATTATGAAAAGTGAATGTTCCTCAAAATTTTTTCGCTAGAACCGTATTTTTGGACCTCTAGATTCAGAATATGTGCGATTTAAAAAAATCCATCTTGGGTTTTTTTCCCATACATTTTTATATGGGATGGAATTAACCTTAAAATGACTTTTTTCGCCATTAGTATGGGAAAATAGGAAAAAAATCGAAGAAAATCGAAAAACCCAAGATGAAATATTTTAAACCGCTCAGATTCTGAAACTAGAGGTCCAAACCTACGATCCTATGGAATAATATTTGAGGTACATTCGTTTTTCATAATACTTCCCTTTGGACATAGCGTGATGCACTCGCGGTTTTGATATTGCACTTCCCGAAAACGTGCTTACAGTTGCAGGCCTGCTATTCGGTGTTGAATTACGGATCGGTTAGGTATCTACATCCAGTCTAACATGGGGAACGTGATGCTTTGCAACTAACACTTTTATGCACGTCTGATGCAGTGATAAATTATTTTTTGCTTGCTTGAAATATAACTGATATATACGGTTTAACCGCTTCCACCGAACTTCCGCCTTTTACTTATCGTATTGCATGTTCAGGAATTTGTATTTGCGTTCCTGCGAATTGAGTTGATCTTCTCCATTTCTTCTGGGTTTTTCAATTGGAACTCGTGTAACCTTTCCAAGGATATCAAGGGTTCCACGTTCTCTTGTTTTATATCTAATCCGTCCGTTCATCATTCCGCTATGAACGATGGGAAGTTTTTGTGGAGTTCCAGGCTGCTGAAAGACTTATTGTTTATTGAAACAGAGCAGTTGTTGAAAAATACTATGAATGATCCCGACAGTATTCTGTTATGATTCATTATTTCTTCTCTAGCTCTTATTATCTGTTTTGTGATTATTGATTATTGTTCGTTTATCATCCTGATTACCTCGTTTATTCTATTCTGGAGTTGTTTATTTATTCCGTTCTGCTGGTAATTTGCTCTGACAAGTTTGTATTGCCTCCTCTCAGGTCGTTTAAATCGTTATTGATTTGGACAAGGTAATTGTCATCAAGATTGCCTGTAATAAGTTTTATTCCAGATACTATAATATTAAATAGTCCCCTCGTTTCGCTGTGTTTGGGATAGAAGCTATTATATAGGAGTTAGAAGCTGAGTAGTTTTACTTAAAAAAAAAAGAAGCTTACTGCTATGTAGGTATATAAGATCTAAACATGAACTGACTCTTTCTTTATTCTCACAAGTATTCATAAGTTCTATACTTACTCGTTTCTAATCAACTACCTAGATTCCCTACTTTCCGTATTTGGTACTGTCCTGTGTCCGATATGTCCGTATCCCCTAACCTCCGGAACGACTGTGATTCTTCTAACGGTCTTTATCTGTATCCGTTCCTTCATGTCTTCGCTGGGCTTTGTTTCCGACCATCGTCGTCTATGGCGGGACTGCATCCTCCAGATGTCTTTATCTCCTGTTACGTTGGTTGGGCGTTGGTAATCGTTGCTGCATTTTGCCTATGATGTGGTGTTGCTCGGTATCTTAGGCTAAACACCATCATGGCTTAGATTTTGCTAAAAAGTAGTTCTTCTTTTACTGCTCAATAATGCTCTATTATTTTTGGAACGTTGTTTGGCCCAAACATAAAATGACTTACGGCTTTCAAAGCATTTCCTTCTAATGCTTGCTGCAAACGTTTTAAATTGTATAAATTGCTGAAGTCACCTTCAGCCGTAGTGGTTTGAAATGTTTTCTTAAATCTTGGCCATTCTTTGGCCGCTCCAATAAAACGTGTCAAACTCATCATGGTTTGTCTCTTCGACAAGATACTTATTTAGTCCTGACCCGGTTCGTTTTTTTATGTTCAGTCGAGCAATCAACTGCTCAAATTGTCCCATAGTAACGGGATTTTTCAGCTTATTCCGCTCCTGGGTCAACCTTGCCTTGCATTAAAAATGCTTTTGAATTTCGGCCATTCACGAGCTTCTCCACTAAATTTTGGAAGCTTGATTAAGGCTTGCCTCGTCGCATTTAAAAGACCTTCAGACTGACGTCTGTTTGCCACATCTTGTTGAATTTTCAGCGATTCATTTAGCTGGTTCGCTAAATCAAACTTCACTTTTACGTCCAATAATGTCGCTCGTTCGATTTCCAGATATTCGCATTTGGCGCAAAGGAATCGCTCTTCTTGTGACGGCGTATGCTTAAGTTGCACACAACTAAGGTGGAACCACCTATCACAATCGTCACAAGACACCATATTATCCTTGGTGTCAGCTTCCTTGCATAAACGGCAGATTTCGTTCTTATTTTCCACGAATTGGGACATAGCTTTTGACTTTGCCATCACAAGTGTTCACTTTACTCTCACCTGGTTGTTTGCTGCTACTTTGCTTCTCTGTTTCCTTTTGCCGGATCTGCGCGTTTACTTCTGATGACAGCTTACAAAGGTATTTCCAAACCTTTTTGTTAATTCACACGCTGCAGTTTCACTATTTTCAAAAAAAGTCCAATGTCCTAGTTTCACTTGAACTACCACTCTGGGTTTTAATAATCAACACACTAGGTATTTTAGACCCGATTCGTGAATATCTATTCACAACTTTCGAATGTTTGTCACTATTGGCTCAAGATTTGTAACAGTTAAATTTTTTGACAATGCACAACACTCAGACTGCACTCCTAGCGACAGTAAACCACGTTACAAAATCAATCACTCTAGCTATTTATTACAACTTTTTTTTTGTCGGAGTCCTTTCCACTTATTCTAGTTGATCTCCGCGCGCCGGTATCACTGCACAATTTCAACACAACACAACGTCGCGAGTACTTTCCTCTCTAGAGCCACCAAAATGTATCGCCGGTGCCTTACGGATTTCGGATGTTGAAAACATACACTGTAGAATTGCGGTCTAGAACTAACTTTATTACTAATGCTAAGCCTTATATACAGGGGGTGGCCAAAATGTTTGGGATAGGCAACTTTTTTTCTCTCACAAAAAAGTTCAACATGCTATAACTTTTCATTGAGCGCATCAAAAAATCTCAAATTTTGACTGTTTGTCAACCTATTATATGTGCATCATTGGTACAAATTTGGGCTCGATTGGTTAATTTTTCGCAAAGTTAGAACCGATTGGGTAAAACACTATTTTTTAGACAACTCATTTTTGAGCTGTCATATCTCGGAAACGAGTGAACCGAATTTAATGAAATTTTGAATGTACACTAACATTATGTAAGTGCTTCACAAACTATTAAAACATAGGTACTTTTTAAACGTTGAAAAGAGTTATCATGGATTGACACTTTTTGGATTTTTCTCTAAAAAATGTAATTTTTTTACATCAATGTCAATAAATTTTAGTGTTGATATCCAAAGATTTTCCACTTCTGTTCTCAAGTTATCTCTAATCAGATATATTAGAGCCTATTTAGATTGAAGGATGAAGACATTTAGTAATTTTTGTGTGGTATTGTAAATTTGACTTATTTTTCTCTATATGGGTAAAAATTTCAACCAGGTATAATTTAATTCGCCATGAGAAAATATTACATTTTATAACGTCGTATTCAGTATCAATATATTGTTGATAAACGTTAAAAAATTCATTCAATTCGGTTCACTGGTTTCGGAGATATGACAGTTCAAAAATTGGAAGTCTAAAAAATAATGTTTTACGAGAACAGTTCTAGCTTCGCGAAAGATTGACCAATCGAGCCCAAATTTGAACCAATGATGCACATGTTATAGGTTGACAAACAGTCAAAATTTGAGATTTTTTGATGCACTCTATGAAAAGTTACAGCATTTTGATTTTTTTGGTGGGAGAAAAAAAGTAGCATATCCCAAACATTTTGGCCATCCCCTGTATATGAATGAATGTACAATACATTCTACCTGATTTTGACCCATTATCTTTTGGGTCCCTTTCTTGTTATCTCTACATTGTTATCGCCGCCACTATCGGTGCGTCATTATTTTTGTTACAATTTATGGGTCTCTTTCTTCGTCCTTCGTAGAAGATTAGTTTATGACGTAATTGTCTTGGGTAGCAGAAAATTATCAACTATGCGCATATTGCAACTAACAATATGTCATGCGGTGCGCTGTATAACTAAACGAAAATGACAACTTGAGTTTGAAATGCAAATTGGTTGATTCGCGTTCGTTACAGAATGTGTTTTCACTGTTGTAGCTCTCCGTATAGATGAACTTTCGTTTAGACTGTCACGCCCTTTCAGCAAGTTGATGCGGTTGCTCTCGACGATTTAGGTTTCTTACGATTAAATTCTAGCTGCTTCTATTTAGTAGGCCTAATCAACCAGAATTAAAACAAAAACTGCAATCTATCTTTTGTTAACTTGTATTGTTGAAAAGTAAAGCCAGTTACTATTCTCCTCTTTGGAGCCACCATACGTTTTGGACTCTTATGACGGATGTCTGTGCCAAATTTGTTCTTTAGTCACTCCATCCACTCATACGGGAGGCTATTCTTAAGTGAATCACGAATACCAACAAATCTTTCAGTTGTGAGTTTGTGTAGGAAAGCAAGAGTCCATGGGCAGCTGATCAAAACTCGCAAACATCTCATCCATAATGGTTCGGACGTTATGCGGAGGCTTTGTCAGTTGACTGACAAATCGGAACAGATTCTTGCAGCGAATCGTATCCTCTTTTGATGAAGCCTCGCCGTTTCTCCCTGATACTTTGGCCGTGTTCTATAGGAACCATCAAAATAAGGCAGGTCTACGAGAGCCTGGCTAGTTACTATTTTATTTGGATGTGAGAATGCGTTTGAATTATTGCAATCTTTGACCGAAAGTGTTGTTTCATAAATTCACACATCCCGTCGTCTTGGTGTATCATCATGGCATAGATATTCGTTGTCTATTTGCGAAGCAACATTATCCAGCCGAGCTTCGTTCTAAGAGCTGTTGGCTCATGTTCCCTACCCATTACCGTTTGTAGATGGCTGTGTTTGATTCCGATCACAATTGTTGACCTTGCTGTTGCATAGTTTTTGATTGGTAAATCCTTTAAGTAAGGCTATTATTTCACCATTGTTTCGAAGTCCAGCGGGCATGGGTAATTGTAAATTTTTGATCGTTCTTACACCCTTCAATGAAAACCGTTTTTGATTAATACCATTGATTTCAAGCTGAACGATTTTAGTATTTGTTGCCTTGGTGTGGTGAACGAACCGCGGCGGTCCCGGGCTGGTCGGGCACCAGCCCGGATGGCTGTGATATTTACAATCACATTACCAGTCTCCTCGGATGTTCTTGTGTTAATAATCTATATTTCTTTATTTTGAATCTATACATATATATACTAATTCTAATGAGGTGAAGGTCTATGAAAAGAGAATGTAAATAGAACTGGTTGACTCATGTCGACCAGATAATGAAAAGCAAACCTGATCGTTATCTGCAATAACCATTCAGTTTGTCCAGTATTATCTCCCTTTTCAATGACCTTCTTCAAAATGTTGGTGCCTAAGGGGAAATGCATGTGATGAGTTACACCACATTGGATATATATTGAATCCTAAGTAACTTCAATGTTTCCGGCCTTCCTTCGAGACCTAAATCGTTTGCAGTATCTTCGTCGAGCAGTGTAAGTGATGATCCTGCGTCCAATAACGCGTATGTTTTTATAATGTTATCTCCATTTCTTAATGTAACCGGCAGTATTTGGAAATATTATGCCGTTTTCAAATCATGGTAATGATTGATTGATTTCACATTTTGCGATTGTTCTTTAGCGTTTGTTCGATGTTGTGGATTTCAGATGCGACAAACGATTGTGCGTTGCTTTACAGTTTCTAAGTTCGCATGGTCGCGATGTTGGACAGTTTGATGATATGTGGTTTAGTCTCAGACATGACCAACATAGCGTGTTATCGTCGTTGATACCTGAAACGCCCGATATACCTTTGCGTGGGAAGATAACCACTTTGAAAAGTCTTTTACAGATGGTACAGTTCTTTGTTTCTTTGTAGCGCTTCTGTCCATTGAACCTGAAGATTGAAGGGTAGCTGGCTGACAGTTTCATCAAATAACCTGAAACCCGTTAGGTATTCTTGTCTCTCCATGACACTTATGTGTGCCACTAGAGAATCCAGTGCATCGGAAAGTTCAACGACTGAATCTGACGAACCGCCTTGTATTTTGGTCAATTTTTTCAGGTATTCCTCGTACACCTGGGCTGATCGGCCAAAAATTTCTTTCAGACGTTCCATTATTTTGGGAACGTTGTTTGACTCAAACAGAACATGACTTACGGCTTTCAAAGCATTTCGTTCTAATGCTTGCTGCAAACGATTTAAACTGTCTAAATTGCTGAATTAGCCTTCAACCGTAGGGGTTTGAAATGTTTTCTTAAATCTTGGCCATTCTTTGGCCGCTCCACTAAAACGTGGCAAACTTATCATGGTTTGCCTTTTCAATAAGATACTTATTTGGTCCTGATCCGGTTCATTTTTTATGTTCAGTCGAGCAATCAATTGCTCAAACTGTTCCATAGTAACGGGATTTGTCAGCTAATTCAGCTTCTGGGATAACCTTTGTTTTTCCAATTCTTGTTCCGTGCATTTCGGGCAAATCCATCGTTGTTTCTTGCTCGGAAGTTGCTCGAGGCTGACGCATTGTTGGTGGAACCAACGATCGCAATCGTCACATTGAATCAGGTTATCCTCCTTGGTACACAATCGGCAATGGCCGCTTGTATTTTTCACCAATTGGATGGACATTTTGACGAATTAACTTCCTTTCCTCCTTGGGGTATGATCTGTGACTGATGATCGTGATTTTAGCTCTAACTTCTTATTCAACTGTTGTGGATATTTTCCTCTCTGGAGCCACCAAAATTATTATATTTTTAACTAAAGGTTTCTTCTAATTGAAGAAACAGTGAATAGTTCCTTTTCAGTGTGAATGGCTTTTTCACTATCTCGTAGCAACAATTTTGAAGAGCGTGAGTTCGGATGAATGAACTTAACGACAGTTCAATCGGTTGTGAGCTTTCAATGTATTTCAGATTTCCTATTTGTAGTCTACTTACATCTAAGAGGTATACAAAAAATACGTTTGGGTAGCTAAAACAAGATCACGAAACGCCTTATCCTTCTTTTCACGTTCGGGAAGTAATATCTCCCAACAATCGCGTCGTAGTTTTCTCTAATTGCTTTGTGAGCGAGCTCGTATATTTGTTCGATTATAATATACTGTTCTTCTTCAGAGGTTACGTCTGCGATTTGTTTTTGGGATATAACCACTCCAAAGTTTTAAGTCTACTGAAATAATTGCGGTACACAATCTGACGAGACTGTATAACGCTTCCTGGGTCGTACATTACGACCGATTCTTCTTGGCGCGTGCACTCCGAAGTTCACTCTAGTGATGACTCGTCGAAATACCCTAGGAAAAATTTCTTTGAAGTAGTCCTTGTCTTCGTTTCCAATCTGTAGAATAATTTGCAAGAAGTTTAATGGTTGCTCATTACATTTCATTAAATCCGCAATATCTGAATCTACAGAATGCACTGATGAAAAGTCCTATGAGTGCTCCATTTGATTATCTGATATGTCTTCGTTTATTTGGAGCTCCAAACTTTCAAGAAGTATCCTGGAAAGTGCTTTGGCAACAACGTTGTGTTAGTAAAATTGAACTCAGATAACCGAAGTCTCCACTACACCAATTTTGAATTTGGAGTCATCAATGTGTATGTAAGTTGTTGATGGTCTATGTACAAGGTGAATTTCTATCCGGATATATCAGGCCGCCTAAAATGCCTGGTAGCCCAATTTATTGCCAAGAGCTCCTTTTCTATGGCTGAGTAATTTTCCTCAGACTTACTCAGAGTGCGGGAGTCATACGCAACTTGGTCTGTCTTTTCCTACAGTATATTTTGCGATAATATACCTATACCTAAAGCATTTCTGACAACATTTCAAGTTTCGTAATGTGAGGCAGTATTATAGGTGATACAGTTTATGTGCATTTTTACACAGTGGGCATGAACTTCGAGATGTTTGATGGATGTTTATTGTCGATCCTCTGTCGTTTGATGTTGTGACAGATTACGAGCATACGAAAATGTTTACTCCTGAGATTGAGCCAAACACTCAAATCAGAAAGTGAGGGTTATGCTGTTTGTATTTCTTAATAGCTCATCTGCCCATTGTAGCTGTATAGGGGCATCTGGGGTAATACGCACTGTCGAGGCAAAACGCACCCCCTTTGTTTTTCAGGGATTATCGGTTTTAGAGCTCTGAAACCTTATCAGTTTAATAGAACGTCTTAATAAATGAGCATCTGGAAAATTTTAAATATCTGCGTTACGTAATTAGTGAGAAAAATGAATAAAATTAGAATGAAAGTATATGCAATGAATGCATGCATTAAACCAATAAATTATTGCCTTTTTATGTGCATTTGGACGCATCTTCCTTAAGTGGTGCGTATTACCCCAGAATCCCCTACTGTGCGGTAGCTTGTCGACGATATCTTGGATTAGACGGTGATCTTGAAGTAGTGTCGTCTTCTTCAGTGCTCTCATGCTGTTAACAAGATTTTTCTGTGCTTCCGATATCTAGAGCACTGAATTCTTGCCCTGTTTTGCTGTTAACCCAACACAACAGATATGGAACCATGCCATGCTCTCGTCACATGCAACCATATCATCCTTTAAATCTGGTCCAATGAATAGACGGCAATAGCCCTTGGTGTTAATTACAAACTTCACAGAAGACATGATCCTCTTCCAATTAGTTAACTACCGGTGACTTTATGTGAGTTTTTTTGTGTTCCTCTTTGGAGTCACCAAACTGTTGTCACTCTTTCGAATTTGTTGATCAAATATAACAGTGAACAACGAGCCTCGGGCTCGTAATCACAAACATGGATTCTATGCCTGATGAAGAATGTTACGCTGCTCTATTAACTAACATTCGGATTTCAAATGTGAAGAGAAAAGACTTTTCTTCAACTCGTCAACTCAACAATTTACTTTATTTCTAAAACTACTAAATGCGTTGATATCTTTGTTCCACTTTTTTTTAATAATGCATTTGTAAGTATGATGTTCGTTCTTGCAAATGCTGCAATGTGTTTTAGGCGAATTGTTGTGAACATTGATCCTAGTCCTTCGTTTTGCGTCCAAATCCTAACACGGAATGTATTTTCACTGTAGCTTTCCGTAAAAAAAAATGAAGTTTTGTTTCGACTGTCACACCCTTTCAGTAAATTGATGTGGTTGCTCTCGACGATTTAGGTTTCTTATGATTGTTTCAACACAGATTTCACAAACTGGAATCTATCTATTATGAGGTAACTGGTATTGTAGAAAAGTAAAACCATCAGTTTTGCTCCTCTCTGGAGCCACCAAATGTTTTGGACTCTAATGGCTGTATTATTCTGTAAGTTCGCCTGTTTTTTAGTTCTTTCGAATAATACGTAAGGCTATTACTTCCTTGTGCAGTGGCGCTCGATGATTTTTCTGTTTCTGTTTCTTATGCTGGTGGAGGTATCCGAAATAATCGATTGATTTCTGGAGCACGGACGCCTTGCTAAACTTGTATCCGGAGGCGAAGTCGGTTTGTTGACAAGTCGGAATCAACTCCTGTAACGAGTAGTTTTCTCTCTTAAGGCGAAACTGGATTTATTTCCTCATTTTTTGGTTTTTGATTTTTTTTATAAATTAACGAAGCAATATTTTCAAAATCGGTTTTCGTGCACATGTAGAGTATGGATCAGGGTATCTGCTGATTTTTTTTCGTGGTGGAAAATGTTTTTCGTTTTTGCAAAAACCATTTTTGAACAAAATTTCACAAAAAAATGGTTTCTGCTAAAATGGAAAACATTTTCCACCTCAAAAAAAAATCAGAAGATACCTTGACGCATACTCTACATGTGTACGAAAACCGATTTTGAAAATATTGCATCGTTAATTTATAAAAAAAATCAAAAACCAAAAAATGAGGAAATGGATCCAGTTTCGCCTTAAGAGAGAAAACTACTCGTTACAGGAGTTGATTCCGAAATGCTTCCAGTTTCACCTTAATGGCGCTACGACATATTTGCTCATTCTGCGTATGAGCTTCACAGGTACGTTCCTTGTGACTCATTGAACTATCCTTGCAAGTAACCTTGTTGTTATCATCGGAATTCTCTTCGTCCTCTCTGAAGGAAATCCTTAACGGTGATACTCAAGTAACCTACTCGTCATTGAATCAATTTTTGTTCACGAGTTATATTCCATAATATTCTACTACTAAGTATTGCACTCTAAGCAAATTTAATCACACCGCTCTCTGAGCACTCTTACTGTTGTCCATGTCGTCGGCTTAGCAGGTTATGCTGTGTGATGGGTCGCCTTATACTAATCGCGTTCTTCTCGTTCCATGTAGAGTCTTCGTTATCGAGTACGATTGTTGATCGAGAACGCAAATCCTTTTCCAGTCCTTTATGATGGACTTTTTATAACATTATTTGACATAACACCTAAGGAAATGCTTTCTGGACTCTTCAAACTTCCCAAATGTCTCTTTCATTTGTTTGTTCTCGTTGCTAGTAGGTAAAATCTTTGACTTGGAATATTGATCAGTATCTTACCAGCCGTAGTACAGGATATCACACAAAAAAAAACATTTTAAATAAATAAAGCACAGTCATTCGTCAAACACTAAATCCATATTTTTTCCATTTCTTCTATCGCCCTCCCTTCTCGCAGATCCAAAGTGAATCCCGGTTCGGCCCGATTTTTCTCATTCCAACAGCGCTTCCAAAACAAGAGCCCTTTCTTCTCCTGGTGTTAGAGAGCATAAAATTCCCTCACGAAACCTCAAACATGAAACCGTTTCGAAAACGAAGAAAACACGGAAAAACACCGAAATGAAGTAAGTTTCAAACTGAACTAACAGCAAAGGAAATACATCGTAATATAACGCAATGTGACTAACTGGGAACGGCGCTGTTTAGGGGAGGGAAACAAATGTTCTGGGAACACTTATCGTTTGTATGTAATCGAGGTAATGAAATGGATCCGTTATAAACTATATATATATAATGCATAGTAAAACAAACTGTATGTATTCAAATTACGAGCAAAATAAAGTTATGCATAGTATAAAAACATGCTACTGAAAGTGAATCATTAGAATGTCTTGTGAAATTCTCTTCTTTTATGTATATTTATTGGATATTGTCAAGCAACAGTCTGGATTATTTATTCCTATATTTTTACCAGTTGTAATCTTGTGTATATAAGTGGTCAATACGAAAGATAATTTCCAAAATTTAAGAGACTTTTGTTCAGTTATTTCTAGTGTACCAAAAATAGTTCCAAGATCCTGTTGTTTCATGATGGTGAAACCTAAGTCAAACATTTCAGTGTGACACTTGAAGGTAGCGACGAGTCTATAAATGAAATCAAACATCACTAGTCTTATTTATTAAAAAACAATTACTACTAAACAACAAACAGTAAATACATAAGCCTAAGTTTGGAATTCAAATTCGACATACGAAAAAAAAACCTTTGTACAATAGATGAAAAATTAGGGAAGAAAATACGCAAAACCGTTTGGTCCAAAAGTTGTTGAAATTTTCGACAAATTCGCAAATCAGTAAATCATAAACCCATGAAAAATCAGAACCAGAATAGTAAAGGATGATAATAGGCTAGAGACATTTCGGTAGCTAGGTAGAACACAACTAGACAATTAACTTCACCAATTACCACGCGAAATGAAAGATTTGCGATCAAACAGTGTAGTAGTGGAAGGAGAATCAAGCGCGACCGTTTCAATTAGATCAATAGCAAAGGATTTAGTTCTCATTCCTATTTACGGACATCACATCTACTACAGACAACAGGTCCACATTAAAACACGCGAAAGCAGAAAGTCCTCAATAGGTCAACTATGTTTTACAATCAATCAGTTACACACTAGACCCGAAAAAGGAAATCAATAATAATCATCAAATACAGTAAGAACGTGGCACGAGTTCAGAATTTTGATGACATCCTTGAAAACAAAAATCTCTGCGACTTGTTTGCGAATAATTGACCCATATTTGAACAAACTTTCTTGTGGGATTTATTATCTCCCTACTGTTGAATACTCGTAAAAAAAGCAATGAGCAGGACAAACTTTCTCAACAGTTAATTATTTACGGTCACGTTAGTCGGCTCGTATCATAAGGGAAAAGTTTGTCTGCCGTTATGCTGACATGCTTTTGTTTTTATGAAAACTCGTACAGTTACAAAACTATCCCCTGACCCTGACGTCAAGTTTTGTCTCCTACATACTGGGTACTTTTATCGAAATAATCGAAATAAAAACTTCGTATCTTTTCTTCTACTTCGTATCTTCTTCCATTCTGGCCTGACGTCTTAAGTAATACGGAGCCTTTTCTGCTTAGTATTCTAAAGGGTGAGTCGTTAATTATTGTGCCACCCTACCTTCAAGTGATTCGCAAATCAGTGCCTAAAAAATTCAGCCCAATGATGTTCAATCAGTGCGAAAACGAACACAAACAAACGAATGCAGTCTCCCACCAACATGACGCCGAGAATGAACATGACAAAGAGAAAGCAAGACAATGAGAGCGACGCCTCGTAGTGTAATCAACTGTAGCTGAAGTTCTGTTTTGATCTTCAGCCCGAGCTCGGTGAATGTGAATATGAATTTTTTAATTTGGAAATGACTTTTTGTGATTTTAGGCTATTTAAGGCACGCAAATGTCGATATGTTGCCCTAATTTTATTTATTATGCTTGCTTCAGGTGAATGGTATCCACCAGCAGCACTTTTTGCCTTTAAATCGTGCTTAAATCAAAAAAATATCAATTGAAGATGAATATGCTGACTTTGAATATCAGTGGGTGGTTTAAATTCAGCAGACAGCGAGGTAATGAATTTTTCATCGCTTGAACTTCAGAGAGTGGCACACGGGTTGTCGGGACGATAATCAAAACAAAAACAAGTCTACGACGCAGTAGCCCCTGGGCGTCGGCAAGGATGACTGTAATTTGACAAATTAAGACACTGTCGCAAATTGTCTACAGTTAACGAAATGAAACCAAATTTTTACTGTAGTTTCGTATATGTATGTATTTCAACTTTTTGGTGTAGGTTCAAATTTAGGATTCGTTTTAGTGAAATTCACGACATTTTCAATTAACGCCCTCCATGTGGACATGTTCAGGCTCCACTTGCAACAAATAATTAAAGCTCTCTGGTTTGTTTATGCGCATCGTGTCTGGTTTTCACCCAGCTCCAAGCTTATGTTTCACTGACAACCGTTCCTGAAACCCATTGACGAACATTAAGATGATCCGATAATGTATAATCATCAATTGTTCCAAGGCGCTATACCATGATTTTAGATTTTAGCATGTGATTGTACAACATCTTTTTTAGAACTGTGAACTAAATTTATTCTATATCGAGCGGAATCTCACTTATCACTGCTCAATTCATTTTATGTAAACAATAGACTCTAAGGAGAACCTGTACAAAATTTGGTTGATTTTGGTGAAGTAGGAAAAAAGTTACGTTAGTTTGAAAATGGCACAATAATTATCGACTCACCCTTTATTAGCACTTTCACATTTATCAACTGCGAGCATTTGTAGCTGTTCATTTCTTCATTAGTATCGTGTAGCAGGCACGAAGATGTTCTATGAATATAGACTATAGAACTTGAATTAGACACCAGCATCTGCTCGATCTTCGAGAGTTGAGAAACGATGCCGTCTGAAATACTTCTCTCCAGATAACCAGATGTCCTTTCTTCCCGGAAAAAGAATTTCGTGGAAAATGTCCTATATGGAAAAGTACAAGCAATTGTAAGATCACTTGGAGCAAGGACAACTTTGTCCCAATCCACCAAAAGTGGAAACGACGAGGCGTGTGTTGATCTGCGGTTCACAGGAGTTTCCTCTAGTAAACCGAGTACCGATAGGCGGTAAGTGCAAGAAAGTGCTTCTTGTTTATGATGAATGTGTAGTGGGACAACGTCAAAGAGAACATCTAACGCTGCCGTGGGAGTTGAAGAAAACGCTCCAGACATCGCCATTAAGCACATCCTTTGGAGATGGCCTAACTTTGATTGGATCGTTCTCATTTCTGCCCTTTTGCCACCACACAAGACATCCATAGGCCAATATTGGCCGAACAACAGTTGTGTAGATCCATTTGATATACTTGGGTTTAAGACCCCAAGTTGTACCAAAGGTTCGCCTGCATTGCCCGAAGGCCATACAAGCTTTCTTGTACTACTCAATGTAAGGTGTCCAGGTAAGCTTGGAATCGAGAATGACTCCAACGTACTTTACCGGGTCAGTCACATCGATTTCAGAATCAAAGAGACGCAAAGGTCGAACGCCATTGCGGTTTCGCCTTTCTGTAAAAATAACAATAGATGTTTTACTCGGATTAACCGAAAGGCCATATTGGCAACACCAACCCTCAACTACCTGAAGGGAATTTTGCATCAGGTCGAAAAGGGTGGTGATACACATACCAACTAACAATGCTAGGTAGTCGTTGGCAAAACCATAAGTAGGAAAACCGCTATTATTGAGTTGACTCAATAGCGTATCTGCTACGATATTCCACAAAAGCAAAGATAAGACTCCCCCTTGGGGGCATCCACACTCAATCCTAATCTCTGCTAGACGCAATGTCGAGAAGAGATATCGGTATTTGAACATTTGATGAATCCAATGGGAAATCATTGGAGATATACCATGGTCCATGACTCCGTGCGGCTTCCAACATGGCATCGAAAGGCACATTGTCAAAGGCACCCTCGATATCTAAGAAAACACCCAAACAAGATTGCTTTTGAGTGAATGCTTTTCGATATCGTAAACAACCTTCTATACAATAGTCACAGTGGACTTACCAGATTGGCAGGCATGTTGGTTCACATGAAGAGGCACGTTGGCCAGATGAACATCCCGGATGTGATAATCCACAATGCTTTCTAAGCATTTCAGAAGAAAAGAGGTCAAACTGATAGGTCTGAAACTCTTTGCTTCTTCATACGACGCACAACCCACTTTCGGAATAAACTTCACAGTAATATCCCTCCAGGATTTGGGAATATACCCTGTAGCAAAACTGCAAACAAGTAGTTTTTTCAAAACATGTTTGAAATAATCAAATCCCTTCTGAAGCAAAATAGGATAAATCCCATCTGCCTCAGGAGATTTGAAAGGAGCAAAGCTATTAAGTGTCCACTCAATCAATTCTATAGTTACAATACTGAAAACGGAAACTGAGTAAGAAAACAAAGGATTTTCTGATTTCTGAGTAAGACCAACTCAGCCTCTGAGTAGAAATATCAAGCCAAACATATCTAAAGGTCCTATCTCTCTTTCAGAGGCTCTCTTTGGTTTCTCTCTCTTCCATTAATATCACAGCTGTTTATTTGAATTATGATTGTCTCCTTGCATAGAACGATGGTCAAAACAATCGTCTTTTGATTTGTACTGCAAAAGTAGTTGAAAAGTGTACCGTTACATTGCAATAATTGAAAGAGAAAGTGAACAAAGAGAGCCTCTCAAATGCAGATAGGATCTATTGAAATGTTTGGCCTGATTCTCTACCCTGCTATCAAATTTTCGTGATTTGTGCCAACGTAAGAACAGTAACGACATTCACAATACGCGCGAAGTGAGACGAAACATAACACTTATAGTTCTTACAATCGTCAAGATATTAAAATTTACCTTTCGTCGACCGGTTTCGGGCGCGATGTCGCCCATCAACAGGACAATGTCCGACTGATTGCCTTCAGTTTTCGTACGATGTTCGTACACGTCCGAAGAGAAGAGATGCTACTGGGGAGTCGTGTCTACCAGACTAAAAAGACACGACGCAATGGGCGGGTCGTCTTCATTCATCAACGGCCTTCGTGTGTTGCTGATGAACATTGACTCCCAAGCGTTTAAGTGTAACGTTTTTCTTACGCTTTTGACGAGTTTGGCATTATTCCAATCAATTTCATGTTGGGAGTCTACTGTATGCGCTGCCACGCTGGATTCGGTTGCTTTGGAAGACTGGACAGCATTTTTGTGCTCTTTTAAACGGACCTTTACTTTCCGGCGGGTTTGGCCAATGTAAACTGCCGGGCAGTCCTTACATGGTATCTCGTATATTCCGGATTGTTCATCCGGCGGTACCTTGTCCTTAAGGTTGCATAAAAGGTCACGTAGGGTCTTGTCGCTCTTATGCACAACGTGTAGGTTTTGTCGGCGAAGGGCTGTTTTTATTTGATTGGTTATCCTGGGGTAAAACGGCAAGCTAATTCTTCTGGTTTCTTCTGGGTTCTGTTGAAGGGTGGTAATGTTCCTGCGGTGGTTTTTCCGTTTGTGCTTCTTCAAAATTTTGTTCACAAAAGGTCTGTCGTATCCGTTCACCTCAGCTGCTGTATACACACGACTTTTTTCTTCTTCAAACTCGTCGCGCTCCATGGGTATATTGTACAGCCGGTGTGCCATGGAGTGAAAAGCAGCTTGCTTCTGAGCTCCAAAGTGATTGGAGTCAGATGTGATATACCTATCCGTTGATGTGGGTTTGCGGTATATACCGAACTTCAACGTGTCGTCTTCCTTTCTGGTGATCAATAAATCGAGAAACGGTAGGCTCCCTTCCACTTCTCTCTCTACAGTAAAATTGATTGTGTTGTGTTGTGAATTTAGCATCGCCAGAGTCTGCTCGAGGTAACGCTCCTTCACCGGGGCGAAAACATCATCTACATATCGCCACCAGATTCTCGGAAACAGTTTTTTCTTCTGAGCTTCATCCTCGAAGTCGCTCATGAAGAGGTCTGCAAGCAGTGGGGACAACTTGCTACCCATGCTAAGTCCAAACGTCTGTTTATAAAACTTTCCCCTGAAGGTGAAAAAGTTTTGATTCATGCATACCTGAGCTACGGATAGATATGCCTCTATATGGTTGGGTGGAGCACGGCTGCGTTCTAGATGTCGGCGTAGGCTGTGCAGGGCTTCGGTGACGGGTACGCTGGGAAACAATGCGGCGACATCAAACGAAACTAAAATTTCCCCCCTCCGCAATTTGAAACCCTCCAATCTCTTCACCAAATCGATCGAGTTTTTCACACTTTTCCCATGCCTAACAGGGTACTTCTTCATCTCATTCACCAGCCAAGCTGCCAGTTTTTCCGTGGGGGTGCGGATGTTGGAGGAAATGGGTCGCATTCCAATGGGATCTTTGTGAATCTTCGGTAGACAGTATAAAGATGCCACCGTTGGATTCGGAACATGAAACTTTCTTTCAAGTTTCTCGTCGCCCATCAGATGAGCCACAGTTTGTCGCGTATGATTTACTTCCTCAATCATTTTGTTGAGAGGATCTTTGGTTTTGCCGTTCTTGAATTTATATTCCTCATACGGACCGGCACTGATCATTGCATGGACTCTCGAATCATAGTCTTCTCGATCCATTACAACCACAGCATTCCCCTTATCTGCTCGGGAATATACCACGTCACGGGCTTTCAGCTGCCGAATTGTGCACCAAGTATCGAAATTTGGGCACTTTCCGTTCTCCCTTTTGCTTGCCGTTCGCAAAAGGCATTGCTTCACGCTGTGACGAGTAGCTGATTTAGCAGTGTGGTTATCGTATTGGATGGCGCTTTCAATGTTATTGACTATATCGGCAAGGGGAGCGCATTGAGGAGAAACAGCGAAATTCAACCCTTTGTTGAGCAGATCCAGCTCTGCTTGTGTAAACACGGTGGACGAGAGATTTACCACAAAATTTTCGATGTTCTGTGGTAATCGTCTCGCTCTCGGTATCTGCGTGCTTTCGAGGGAGCGTAACTTTCGGCGATGTCGTTGTTTGGTATCACGCACTTGTTTTGGTAGATTACGGGTTACACTATACAACGCTTCTTGCCAACACACTTTATTTTCTTCTTCACATCTACGCACGACACACTCGGTTATTGTGTGGAATTCCACTTGCTGTAGCAGTTGCAAATGGAGTGGGTATAACTGCTCTTCCACTTCCGATAATAACCTATGTTTACACCGGATTTCTTCAATTAACCAGATCTGTTTTGCCTTTTCTGTAGCTCTTCCACTTGCTTCACTGTTGGTTGATGGTTTTACTTGGATAAACTTTGGCATAAGGCCTTTTCTTTTGCAACGGGTAAGGAACTGGATATGTAGTTGCAGCATTCTCTTCTTCGCAATCAATCGGCCATAAAGGCGAAAGCACTTGGAGGTTGTAGCCTGCATTTCACTATCAAATTTTCGTGATTTGTGCCAACGTAAGAACAGTAACGACATTCACAATACGCGCGAAGTGAGACGAAACATAACACTTATAGTTCTTACAATCGTCAAGATATTAAAATTTACCTTTCGTCGACCGGTTTCGGGCGCGATGTCGCCCATCAACAGGACAATGTCCGACTGATTGCCTTCAGTTTTCGTACGATGTTCGTACACGTCCGAAGAGAAGAGATGCTACTGGGGAGTCGTGTCTACCAGACTAAAAAGACACGACGCAATGGGCGGGTCGTCTTCATTCATCAACGGCCTTCGTGTGTTGCTGATGAACATTGACTCCCAAGCGTTTAAGTGTAACGTTTTTCTTACGCTTTTGACGAGTTTGGCATTATTCCAATCAATTTCATGTTGGGAGTCTACTGTATGCGCTGCCACGCTGGATTCGGTTGCTTTGGAAGACTGGACAGCATTTTTGTGCTCTTTTAAACGGACCTTTACTTTCCGGCGGGTTTGGCCAATGTAAACTGCCGGGCAGTCCTTACATGGTATCTCGTATATTCCGGATTGTTCATCCGGCGGTACCTTGTCCTTAAGGTTGCATAAAAGGTCACGTAGGGTCTTGTCGCTCTTATGCACAACGTGTAGGTTTTGTCGGCGAAGGGCTGTTTTTATTTGATTGGTTATCCTGGGGTAAAACTGAAGGCAATCAGTCGGACATTGTCCTGTTGATGGGCGACATCGCGCCCGAAACCGGTCGACGAAAGGTAAATTTTAATATCTTGACGATTGTAAGAACTATAAGTGTTATGTTTCGTCTCACTTCGCGCGTATTGTGAATGTCTCTACCCTGCTCTCTAATATTCAATGGGAGTTCACCGGGGTATTGTTCAGAATCCAGAGCTGGAGAAGAAATTTACACTGCAAAAACTTTTCAATGCGATCGATAAATCTAGAGGGCATTCTGTCGGCGTAGATGACATTGGATATCCAATGGTGAAGCGTCTCCCAGTCAACTGTAAAATCAAACTGCTCGTATTCTACAATCAACTATGTAGTACAGGAACTTTTCCTATATCCTGGAGAACGGGAGTGCCTATTCTAAAGACTGGAGAAAAGCACAACTCAACTGAAGTTTTCCGGCCAATCACACTCTTGAGCTGTTTGGGAAACTTTGCGAACGGATGATTAATCTTCGTTCAGTAAGCCATTTGGAGAAGAACTAGATTCTTCATCCGAGTCAACACACATAGAAAAAAGAGTGTAAAATTCTACGACATATGATGAACATAATTGGAGCGTGGGATGTCACAGAATGACGTAAAAGTCATAAAATGTCATGTTAACTTCCATTATATGTCATGTAATTCAGTATGGCTCTGATTGTTTACATGACATATAACACAAATTTACATGATATATCATGTAAACCATCATAATACTAAGTTTACATGACTAAAATGAAGTTTACATGACGTGTAAATCTCATTGTTATAATGGTTTACATGATATATCATGTAAATTTGTGTTATATGTCATGTAAACACACAGAGTCATGTTGAATTACATGACATATAATGGAAGTTTACATGACATTGTATGACTTTTACATGATATGTCATGTAAACTTCTGTGATATCCCACGCTCCAATCATGTGCATCATATGTCACAGAATTTTACACTCTTTTTTCGATCTGTGTATATTATAATTTATTATATACATATAATTATAAGAATTCATATTGTTATTATATAATATTAATTAATTATTAGTACTCTTTATATGATACTAGCTGTCCCGGCAAACGTCGTACTGCCTGCCTACTGTGTTTTTTGACGTGCAGCTCGATAGGGACGTTCCCCGAAAGGTCAATTGTATGGGAGCCCCCCGTTCCAGAGACCGGAGAGATCCCACACCAAGCTAAGAACCTTCCCCGGCCCCGACAGCACCCACATACAAAATTTCACACCGATCGGTCCAGTAGTTTCCGATTCCATAGCGGTCAGACAGACAGACAGACAGACAGACAGACAGACAGACAGAAATCCATTTTTATATATATATATATATATATATATATAGATAGATTTCGGTAACAGAAAGTCCAATCAAAATCTCGGTAAGCCAAATGTCCAATAGAAATAAATTTCAGAAGCGCTCTCCTACAGGATGTTTTGGCTTTCATTTGATGCTAAGAGAGGTATCAGGTATCAGAAGGCCGGCTCCAGAGGCACGTTATCCTCCATTCGGGACATTTGTGCCATCGCCATACATACAAGCCTATTTCATCATTTACCTGAGGGATAATGGGACAAGGGATGGGAATTAGGAAAGGGAAGGTGATGAAATAGGCAGGCTTATTCTGCGCGGCGTGTGAGGTGAGACGAGTGGAATGGGGTGACAAAAGTCGACTCGCCCCATTTGATTTACATTAGTCGTCTCACGTCACGTGAGACGAAACCGTCCGTCTCACCTCACACGCCGCGCAGAGCCTGAGCCTGAGCAAGGGGTGCGAAGAAGAGGGAATGAACGCATAAGCGCAACGAGAGCTCATAGCCCATACCACAGCGGGTTTAATCAGTGCCCTGAAAAGGACACTGTAAAACGCATAAGCGTAAAGAGAGCCTATAGCTCATTGGAGGTAGATTGTGCCCAAGTAACAATTTAAATTCCATTTAGATTTGTTAATTTTTATGGAAGCTTTATCGTAGCATGATTAATTCATGGAACATTTGTGATTGTTTTTATCAAGAGAAAACAATCTTCGTTCGTTTGCGGTTTTTAGGTTTTCTTCAAGTTAATTTTGAAAATTGCGCCTAAAACGACTGGATCTACTAGAGTATTTCATCTTATCATCAGTTTTAAGGCGTATTTGAAGTTATTTTCAACACATAACACCAGAATATTTTGATAAAAGTTTATGCTTCGTTTATTGAAGTGCATTTCATCTGAGTTATCCGTCTTTAAAAACTGCTTGAAACCTTCTATTCTTGAGCTAGAGCCACTACTCTGGAACAAGAACTAAGCGGAATGCGGAAAAAAATGAACTATCTTATCAATTCAAATGATAAATTATGCAACAAATTGGTAGTTAAACCGCGTTCTCATGCAAATATAAACATTTAATCTTTTTGCTCACTGATAATTTATCCATTTTGATGCTCAAAAATAATCATATCGACGAATTGATTATTTTATAGCCAATCAAAAATGTGAGTAGCTTGCTGCTGTCGCCCTACCTCTAGCTAGTTACTCATACAGGCCACAGCTATACGAACCGAAAATGAAATGGGTACTTACTGTGATTCTTCTTATGCTCATGTTAAATAATGTAATTTGAGTAAGTTGCACTTCATTATTGCAAAAATACAGAAAATATCATCGAATTGGCACATCTGACGCGAAATGTACAGAGACAATTTTCTAGCTCCAAAAACGTAAACAAACAACTGTCAAAAGCTGTTACTCTTGAATAAAGCGCACAAGTTTCACATTTAAGACGAACAAATCTACCTTCCCAAGCAACACACATGTTATAATAGAGTTACAACAGCGCAAGTTTTGGTTGTATAGAAGTTTATTTTACGTAATTATAACATTGTGTTGAAATAACGTAAAATAAACTTCTATACAACCAAAACCTGCGCTGTCGTAACTCTTATATAACATGTGTGTTGCTTGGGTTAAGATCACTACTAGTAAAAACAATCTTCAATAAATGCTGTAGCTTTCGTGCAAGGCAACTTAGTTCCATCGTAGCTTTAAAGTGGGTTGGATTAAAGGTAATAACAATTGATGGCGGCTGCACAAGTTATGTTCGCTTGGAACGGCAGCCATGTCTAGAAGGAATTGAAAAAGTGGCGTAGCACTTTGTTTTTATATAAAATTTTTGTCTTCGTATATTTATGAATGATATTATTCTTGAGGTGCTATGTTATTTTCGTATGTTTTAGATGGCATATTAACGAAGAAGTGGGTATGGCACGGAAAATTTTGATTCCCTGTCATCAACGATCTGTCAGGCAATTTAAATGCTTTAGTCATTTCAATTTAAGGAAAATTAATTCGCAGTTCATTTTCATTTCATCTATGAAACAAAACTAGTTCGCATCTGCATAATGCTTAGGTAAAACATTTCATTTATTATGCACTATTAGCACTTTTGGGGAAGACAGCTAAAAGATCAACATGCCTCAAGCTATTTTTGTTAAAGTTTTATGAAGTTCTTATAATCAATCATCAGTGCAAGTACATAAATACAACTAGTTTCAAAGCACTCTTCAAAAGCAGCCTTGGAGATCTCCTGAAGAGTGGGCCAGATTAGTCTTATAGATATTTTATGCCTATCTTATCTCGGATTTGCAGAACAAAGAGCTTTATTGCTAAGTTTTATTATTCTATCTTAGAAATTACTTCAGGATTGCCACAAAAGAATAATTGTTACTTGGGTGACATCATGCGACTTTCAATATGACATTGAGCATCCTCAATATTCAGGAAATCACCCAAGCAAAAACTACGTTTGAGCGAGTGCTTTCTTGAAAAGGCATACACGTTTGTGTAAAAGAGTCACTGTGGACATCCCAAATTGGGAGGCATGTGAGTTCACATGAACAGGCATGTTAGCCAGACGAACATCACAGATGTGATAATCGACAATGCGTTTCAAGCATTTCAGAAAGAACGAGGTACAGTGACCCCACACCGATGAATCACCTTAATTTTGTACACTATTTGTGAATTACCATGTTGATCAAATGAGTGATCCATAAACTGTGGTCATTTTTGCCGATTCATAAATTGTGGGGTCACTGTTACCAGATTAATCTGAAACTCATTCCATCTTTATACAACGCACCCTTTCGGGATAAAACTATGGAGTAATTTCACGCCATGAAAATACCCCATAGAAAACTACAAGAGTTCAAAACATGTTTGAAATACTAAAATCCCTCTAGAGAAAAATAGGACAAAACCCCATTTGCTTCTGGTGATTTGAAATAAGCAGAGCTTTTTAATGCCCACTTAATCGATTCTATAGCTACAATCCTCGGGGTAGAAGCTAAAGATTCGTAGCTATATAAAAGACTGGTTTATCCGAAGATGTTTTGAACTTAAACAGGTCAGAGTTCCATTCAGAAATACCTCTTGCGGTGCGCACAAACCACAGAGAACAAACTTCTTTCAAAGCAATAGCTATGGTATACCACAATGAAGGGCGTTGTAGTAACAAAACCACAATGAAACTCTCTTGGAGTAGCAATGGAAGCGAGTTATCCATAAAATGTGGTCGCAACCAATTATTACAGGTTCCTTAGTTTGTTGCACAGGGACGCCTGAATACGCAAATTTTGCGAAGGAACATGACACATGCCAATCAGTCAACTCATGGCAAAATCTGCTCATGCAGAGTTGGGTTAGGTGCAATTCTATGTTAAGTTATTCATGAACTGCACTACCTAAGTATTCCATCGAACTGAAGCATCTCAAATTAATTTTTGAGCTACTTCAGATGATATAATCATCGTAGCAATACTGCCAAATATCAGCGAAAAGATGCCGAAAACAAGAGCTTGCTCGAAGGCATCCATAAGGAAAGGTTTAAACATACTGTTAACGTTATTCTAAGATATAGCATGCTCGAGGCACGACACTTCATCTATAATGAAAAAAGCAAAACTGGTAACCTGTACAGAAGTTACCCTACGAAAATGAACTTTTTGAAGTAGAACCACTTGGGCTACACACGCTTTTTACGCTGAAAATTGATCTGAGGTTTCCTAGTCGAAGCCACTACTCTAGACAGGATTACACTCTTCACAATCACAGCACGAAAAGGAATCATCAACGGCGAACCAAATCGTGGTCAATTGAAAAACGCCAATGGCGAAAACGCATTCAGCGAACCCATCTAGGTACTAATGTAAGCTAATTAACAACATTTGAATAACCCCGCCCTTATTTAGCCTCAAATTTGAAACTTAAGAAGGGCAACTGATTATCTCGGAGAAACGCAAGGTCCACTGCACCATTGCTCCGGTTAGCGCAGTAAGGGCCTAATACTGGGGAGGACGCCCTAATTCTTCACAGGCTCCGTTTGTGGTTAGGTTTTTATTATAACCCCCTAATGATTCATTCTATAGCACGGTAAGCATAAAGCCGCATAACACCATGAATTAGGGGTTACCTGTTTAGTGGACTCTTTCCCCTGGATCAGACGATCCGTAGTGTTATTCTTAGCCAATTGAGACAACCGCTACCGACACTACACAGCTATTTAGGCTGATCGGGAAAAGAAGTTAACATTGATGGTCAACTTCCAAACGAGTCCGAACAACCGAACTCAAATCGGTGATCAGACGGCTGAGAAATTTGTTGTGTACAGTATGCGGTAGGAAAAAATGCGAAAGTGTTTTTCAAGTTCAAACCTCATTTTCGTCCATTTGACATTAACCAATCTATGTTTCAACGTTCCATGATCTATAATAGGCTAGTTTTCTGAAAAGTTAATTAAAAAATTTCCCATTTTGGTCACTAACCTTTACAGGGCGGCGCCTGAAAATGAAGACAACCAGAATTTTTAAACCGCAGAAAATCGCACAGGTCGCTAAATTTCGCATCTGATAAAACAAAATTTTTGATTTTCTCTAAAATATCATCAAATATATGTACTTATTTCATCTGGTATGTGAAACTACATGGCCCTGGATCAGTGTGGTCTGGTTGTTCATCGAATTTGAGCTAATTTTGTTACTGTTATAGTCATTTTGTTTAATGACCATTGGGCGCGCAGTTTATTGATATCCGCTTATTAGTCCTACATTATCATATGTTAAACATTAAATATGTTCATTTTTTTTTCAGTGCTATAATATAGACATTGACTGATACACTGTCATGAAAAAATAGTCATATATATCCCATATTTAGCGTGTAATAGTGCCTTGAACTTTTCGCATTTTTTCCTGCCGCACCCTGTACATTTAGTCAAAAATCTCTTGAAAAGTTAAGTTGTATAACTCCCAAGAACTCTTCGAAAGATTTTACGGTAACCAAAAGTCCAATCGAAATGGAATTTAATAGGGCCATATACTAGGATACTGTAACTTTCATTTGATTTCAAGAGAATCAAAATCAGATGATGAACGGCAGAGAAATTTACAATAATACATTTTGATAAAAATCTCTTAAATAAATTGTATTACTGCCAAAAACTCTTTGTAGGATATCTCGGTAACCAAATGTCCAATCGAAATAGAATTCAATACCGCTCTACACGATCTTTTAAATGTAAGCGTTTAATTTACTATGATGGTTTAAAAATAATTATATTTTAGGCATTAAAACTCAACAAAGACTTCTACAGAACGTGTTTCATAGATAAATTGGATCCAGACTAGGGTGACGGAGGGTATTATCGGCAGATTTGTTCTCTTCGTCATGGGGGTTTTTTTGTAGGCCGAATTGCCTGAAATTTGGGCATATAACTCAGCTTGATTGGGAAGGAGTTGGGTCCAACTTTGAGCTCAACAGGTTTCAGAAAACCCCTCATGACGAAGAAAACAAAACTGCCGAAAATACGTAAGTTCCCCTATATCACGTTGAAGGCTAGGTTTGGAACGATATGGAAGACCCTTCATTGGCCGAATTTCTCAAAGTTTCATATTCTGCAATTCCACGTAAAGCAGGTCTGAGATGATACTGGAAAATCACTTGGTGTGTTCGAAGAGCAAGCTACTGAGAGCACTCTAAGAAATTTTCCAGAAGCATGAGAGGGATATCATACGACATCGAAATCCTATTTTAACCAGCTGTTGAATGCTGTGATTGACTACAACAGCGAGAATATGAATGGGTTTTGGTTATTTTAGTAAATAGTAACCGTTTATTTGCCATAAATACTATAAAAACCTATGGATATGGGCACAAATTAACATTAAACATACAAATATACATAACACAAACTCACTCGATATACAAATCAACAGGTCACACAATTTCGTACAATTTGTAAACCGTCGGGTTGAAAAGGGTCACGCCGTCTGGTACACTTTTGGGCCATTCGTTCCGGTTGAGTTTGGGAATTCCCTAGCTAGTACACGGACACTACCTGCCGGTGCAGACTATCGCCTCTACTGATCAGCTGTTACTCATCCGTGTGTAAAGTGGTATTAGCCGACGGTGTGATCTGTGTTCTCGCATCAGTGTATTGATTGCTCGAGGGTGTCCATCTATCCGGGAAATACGGGAAAACCGGGAAAAACCCGGGAATTCGAAATTACCGGGAAAAATACGGGAAAACACGGGAAATTGTAAAAGGCACCGGGAAAAAAATGTATGATGTCTGTCTGCACAGGAATTTTAGTAGTTTCTATTGAATCTCGATTAATTCATGTAAAAGATTTTTTTTATCTGTATTAACAGAGATTTTTAGCCCTAGGCTAGTTCATCTCGGGACCCACGCTTTACTTCCCTTCCGAAGGAAGAGTTTTTTCGGGAGTGGGATTCGATCCCAGGTCCTCGGCGTGATAGTCAAGTGTTCTAACCATCACACCAGGTCCGCTCCACAAGTGTAAAAGAAATCTCAATACCATTTTTTGGGTGAAATTGATCGCTTTTCGCAATTTCTAGCGTCTAAATTTTGAATATTTATCGATGGATTTCATCAGTCAATGAGGTTGAAAGTTATACTGCAAAGCATTTCATTATAATGAATGTAATTTGATATAAAAATCAAAAACTTTACTTTTGGGGTGAAAATTATCAATCAGTGAAATGACTTTGTAAGTGCCATCCTGGAATTCCACCAGCTGAGCCAAGACGTAAAATGGCTAACACTCTGTTGCAATTTATGTATACATACTCGTACCCGACTGAAACTTAAAAACAGGTATACTTATCACAGTGCTTATACAACAAAAGGCTGAGAAAATAGTATTTTCTCATTAGTTCCTCACGTAATACTGTGAACAACGTTAATCTCGAATGGTGTAGTTTTGATTGCAAAGCTTGTTATAATTGTAATTGTAAGTTTTATTGTTAAAACTAGTTATTGTTGTGTTATTAAAGATCAAATATTTTTACAGTCTCAATAACACAATAGTAACTGAACTTATGCTACAAACAAAACATGTTATTGAAATGTAATGTAAAGAAAATATACCAATAGCACGATCATAACAAAATAAGATTGTCCAACAAAATGTTATGGAACGGTAATACCTCAATAAGTTTATAATAACAAACCAAGATATAAAAACAGGCTTTATGATTCCGTTGTTATTATTTAGATATTCTCTTCTGCTCGGGTATCTTGGTAGCTACGCTATTGAGCTTGGTAGTAGAATGCTATTGCATTTTATTTCGATTGTAAATTTCCAATCGAAATAAAATTCAATAGTGTTCTACTAGGTTGTAGTAGCTTTCATTTCGTGCTAAGAGAACCCAAATCGGTTTACAGACGGCTGAGAAACGTAAGTGATCGGATCGAAAGTCAGTTTTCCATGCGGCTTTTATACCCTTCTTAGAGGTTAAGAAGGGTAAAATGGCTGGCACGATCTTGACAAGAAGCTGGCAAAATCGGAGATGGACAAAATCAAGGGGTGACAAAATTGGGTCCCCACTGTATCGATATCAATTTTCACGGAGTTCAAAAATTGGTAGTCTAAAATATGGTGGTTTACGAGAACAGTTCCTGCTTCGCGAAAGATTAACCAACTGAGTCCAAATTTGTACCAATGATGCACATATAATAGGTTGACAAACAGTCAAAATTTGATAATTTTTTATGCACTCTATGAAATGTTACAGCATGTTGACTTTTTTTGTGAGAAAAAAAAGTTGCCTATCCCAACATTTTGGCCACCCCCTGCAGCTCATTTTGGTGTCATAATGGCCATTTTTTCCGAACTGGTTCATTATGCAACTGAAATTAGTTGCATTTGAGTTGCATTATAAACATGATGCAGCTCAAATGAGTTTGTTTTGCAATTTTTTATAGGTATTTTCCGAAACTAAAGTCGAAATTGAGCAAGAAATTGAGGACACTTCTTATGTGTTGCACTACTGTGTTTGCATCCCAAATAAATAAAAACTCATTTTAAACGAATATCTCCAGAGTCCAGACGTTTGTCCTTTGATGCCGTATGTTATTCCACCCCCTTCATCTACATATATGACACAGAGAAAGAACACGTGTAAATTGCAGGCGGTAGCCGATCCACCCCAGCAAATACGTAGCAGCAATGATGGGTGGCGCACGACGAATTGTTGATTTCCGAGTTCCGTTGTTGTGTTTGTCTGCACAAGAAGCACTATAGCTAGCACTAGAACTAGGCATTTTGCTGCAGCATACCTCCAAAATTGTGTTTCTGCTGCGCTGCTCTACAGCACACCACCCCGCATGTAACGTAACAAACAGCTTTCAACTGAGAATGAGAGAAGAGGTCACACTCCGCAGAACAGACATCAGAAGCCAGGTCAGGTATACGCGAGTCCGGCGGGCCCGCGTCATCACCAACCCCAATTGTTTTGGGCTTCGTGCTCGCTAGTCGGTGTTTGGCGGTCGCGCGGTTCACATCGACGCGGGAAACCGGAAAGAAGCGTGTGTCCGTTTGCCTAGTTTGAATTTCAAATTCTCAAAAAAAAAACAGCTTGTTTTTTTCGGTCGCATCTAAGTCTAAAAGTTCTCCCGTTAGTGCGTGGCATTTACTTCAAATTGAATTACAGATGACTTATTGATCATTGAGAAGGAAACAACGAAAACAGTCCATTAAAAGGAAGAGTGAAAACCAACAAATCAAGTGCTCGCTGTTTGAAGGTCGTTTTGAACTTGCTAAAACCGTTGAAACACCAAAAAATACCAAACAAAAAAAAGTGGCGCTGAATGGATTTCGTTATTGATTAAAGAGGTGCTTTTCGTTCGGTGGCGTGTTGTTATAACAATTTTATTGTGATGGAATAAGGTCGGTCGACCGATAGTGAAAGTGTTTGCATATCAAAAGCGGGGAGTTCGCAGTGGAGCGAGGAACTCACAGAAGTGGGATGAGAATGCTGCATCAAACGGATGACATGTGGTATCGCAATTTCCTGTATTTTTTTTTTTTTTCATTTTACACAGAATGATCTAGAGGAACGCTTGAACCTTATCAATTTATTAAAGTTCATAATAAGTCATTTTTGACTAATGTGAAAACAGTTTCTTACCGATTTTGGCAACACCCGTTTTTGTCTACTCCCGAATTTGGCAACACCCGTTTTTGGCAACAATTTCTTACCGATTTTGGCAACAAAAATTTTTGACCAAACATTTTTACTGGAAAATCGTTTGTATTTGTAAATGTATTTATATTTTAACCTTACTCTTCTTAAAAAAACAAAATTCATCAAATTTTCCAAAATCAACAATTTTACAAATCATGACGTAATTTATGAACGTCACCTACAGGAATCGTTTTATAACTTGTGAAACGTCCATATTTAAAATATAAGCCAATTTGACGTATAAAAGTTGAAAATCAAATCAAATTTGTAGTGGGAAATAAAACATAACAGGGTTCATAGTCGATCATATCATAAATCTTATCACCACAAAATGTACTTTTTTCAGTGTGCCGCAAAAGTGCAGTAAAAGCATACGTTAGTCTTCGATCGCCTTTTGGAGCACTTATCCCTTTATTAATAAGCAATAAATTGGGTGAAATGCACAATATGTTAATTAGTTTGGAATTAAACTTGTGAAAAAGGAAGATCCATTTCTAAATCTGGAGATAGAAAGGTTTTGATAGCCTTTACATATTGCAGTCGCTCCACGTAGCTGAGCTATCACAAGCCTTGTGCCTGTGTATTACTTAAATAGACCATCGTGGTTGCCTTCGTGATATCTGCTAAAGAAGAAAGTGCTAAACATGCTGCTGTGGTCGGATAGAGTCAGTCACGAATTATTAATTGACAAATTAGGTTGTGTCAGAATTCTTAGAAATGAGAAAGATATTGCGTCCTTCAGCATTTGTTGATTTTACGACAAGGTGCTTAAATGTAATTTAAATTTTTATCTGGTGCACCGCCAAACTTTAAAAATATTGCCTTCACTTTAACGTACATTAGGGTGATTCGTCAATTGTTGAACACTACCCAAATGTTGTACAGTTTCTAAAATTTTATTATAAGTCGAACTTAAATAATTCTCACGCAATGTAAACGGATGATGTAGATGACTTCCAGATGTCTAACTTGCATTTCAAGGGGTTTCAGGGTGTTCCAGATCCAAGGATGTTCCAGAGGTGTTCCAGAGGGTTTCAGGAACGTTCCAGGAGTTTCCAAGAGATTTCAGGGGGTTTGCAGAGGGATTCCGAGGGTTAAGGGGGTCCCAGGGCCCCTAGGCCAGGGGTGTCTTAGGGGGTTTCAGGGTCGTTCTAGAGTGTTCAATGTGTCCCAGGAGGTGTTCCAGGAGCTTAAAAATGCGTTCCAGAGTGTTTCAGGATCGTTCTAGGGGGTTGCAAGGCGTTTCAGAGGGGTACAATAGATCTTCAAGGAGGTTTAAAAGGCATTCCAGGGGATTTCAGGAGTATTCCAGGAAATCTCAAAGGGTTTCATGGGCGTTTCTTGGGGTTTCAGGGGGTTGCAGAAGCATTCCAGAGGTGTGTTTTTTTTTCTTTTAAACCATAGGGGGAAAAATCTGCTCAACAAACACCCTAACAGGAAGGTTAGGGTAGTGTGGGGTTTAGGCCGTCTTCTACAACAAAAGTAAAAGTCAGGACTACTCTATCCTCGACCCACTAAAACACATTCCTATGGTCGCCAAACCCTTCGTCTCTCCGGAACCACCAAGAAGGTGTAACCTGTGGTTACAATTTAGGGCATTTTTCTATGTTGCGTGCATTTTACCCACCTACACCACTGTGTTTTGCAATATTTCAATTTGTTTGTTTTGTTTTTATAAATTTTTATTTGATATTTGTTTAATTAGAATGTAGGGAAATCAAAACGTATTTATTGTACCGGTGAGGCATTTGACCCCCAATCTCCCCCTCATTGCACACATCAACCGCAACAGCATCAGCAGCAGAATAGAAAAGCACGGTGGAGATGTGGTGTGTGGCTGTTTTGTTTTGATTGAGGAGAAAAGTGTCGAACCACGAATCGCGACGGACGCATCTTTTTACTCCGTGGAATACGTGCCGAAGTAATTAATTTAGTGCCGTTTTCGCGTTATCCGTAGGCTAGATGGTTGTTCCTAGCCTCGTCGGGAGTGGAAAGTGAACAGTAATCCCCCCGAACATTTGTGCCGGCCCGTGGTTCGGGCACAGTGAAGTGCAGTGAAAGTGCTGTGCTAGGGTGAGGACCACCGCCATTGCGGTTCGCAAAGTGTCCAATATCCCACCGTCTTCGCTACACGGGCTCAGCCAATAGAGCTTTGTCTCGCCCGTGTAGCTAAGTGCCAAGGAAGACGAAGCAAGAAAGCACAAAGGGGCGTGCTATTCTTGGGTTCGAAACTGCGGTTTCTGCCGGAACTGTCTACGGCGAGTAGGTAGTTCGGTGTTTTTACACCACCGTCGCTAGGGGGGATCCGACAAAGGAGCCCGCTCTTCCCCCTAGCTAAACGTCAAGGACGACTGTTTTACAGTCCAAAAGTGCCCAAAAGTGAAGCAGAAGAAGAAAGAAGAAGAAGAAGAAGAAGCTCCGCATAGTCCGTGCGGGAGCGCAGAAGCCAACAGCGACCATCACCACCACTGCAGCAAGGGCCCCAACGAGTCGACCGAAGCCGAAGTGCCAAAGGGGAGAAAGGGGCAAAACAGGTCAGACGTACATAATAGAGTTTTTATTGCAAAATTGATTTATTATTATTTTTACATTTAATTCCATCCGAAATTCAAATATTAGTGGAGGTACCCTGCTTTAGGCCGCCCTGCCGGGTAACAGCAGGTAAGGGCTGAAAGCGAATTCTTACAATTGGCGCCCAACGTAAATTTTGCGAAAAAATCTTCGATTTTTTCCACTGAGCGAGGGGTACTTCCACCAAAATTTGGATTTTGGGTGGAATAAACACAGTGGTGGGGATATTTTCCACAGTCGCGTGGTCGTATTATTTATTTTATTTTGTTGTTTTGTGTCCTAAATCGGTTATTCGTCTCGTCTGCAGAACGAATTGGTGCATTTTGGGTCTCTTTGTTCTCAGGGCGGGATTTTTGATTCTTCTGGGCCGATTTGGGGTAGCATTTGATTCAACCTGATAACTGAAAACCATTTTGGAACCGTTAATGAGCTAGAAAATTATTCCTCACCGTATGTATACTTACAAAACAGTTGGTAAGTTTTAATTTCGTCCACATTTTGAAAATTTGTGTTGCTCATTTATCAAAATGCCGATCGACATGTTGATGTTGGGGGAGTTCAACGTCGCCTACTTCCATTTGCGTGCCGATCACTTAGAACCTGACGAAATTGACTTTGAATTGAACTCCCGCGGTGTTGTTATCCCTCCTGGATCGGGTCAATCCAGTTCCAACAAGCGTCGTCGACTGCGGGCGTTTTTGATCAGTGAGCAGAAATGCTCCGAGACCGCTGTCCGCTCCTTTAAAGGGGATATTGACGCGGAATTGGAACTTTGTCGTGGCAAATTTGAGTCCATGAAGGAAGATTTGGGGTACAGGTGTCCGAATATGGAGGTATACCGGAGCAGATTGCTCCATCTGGGTGCTCGGCTCCAAATCGTCAAAAACTATGTCGTGGGGGAGGCCAATAAGGCCTTTGCAGATTTGTTGAGCGATGTGGTAGCCCTCCATAACTACCACTTCGCGAATAGTTTGGTGCCTTCTCTCACGCCAACCGAGGAAGACAAAGAAGATGATGGTGAGGATTTGCTGGCTCAAATTGCCGCGGGAAAGGATGTTTCAGCGAAAGGAAACCAACTTCCAATCGTTGAAGCATCCTCCAATCAGGCGGTGGGCGAAGAAATTCGCGATGTCTTACTTGACATAAGGGCGGAGATTAAAAGGACGCAAGAGCAGATCAATCAAAGCGAAACTAGGACTGCATCTAGAGTTGATTCACTCGAAGATGTAGTCAGAAAACTAGGTAGCGGCCTTGCGTCCATTGGCACGATTGCATCCGGACTACAGAAAACTAACCGCGAAGTGCAAACACTTCGCGAGAAGATTTCTGAGTTACAGGACATCGTCAGCAAAATTATTCCTAACGTAAACTCCCCGAGTTTGCCGGTAGATACGCAAGATCTTCGATTGCAACAAAGCCCCGATCTACCGGATTTGCCTGATTTTGACCCGCAAGCGTTAGAAGGTTTGGGTACTCCAGAGAACCTGCAGAAGCAAACTTCTGGCAAGAACTTTGGACTACCCAATCAACCATTTCAAAGACGTTTTGACTACCGTAATGCGGACAGTTCCAAAAGTCCTGAGAATCTCGGACCTTCGCATAATTCCCAGAACTTTTATCAACAGACTACTCTTCCGAATTTAACGCTTCCGCGTCAGTCGGAAAGAGCAGCATCGGTGGAAATCACCGGTTACCAGCGTCGGCCCCAACGGGTGGCCGATTGGAAAATCAGGAAGTATGCTGGGAATGACGAAGGAATGGGACTCAACGAATTTTTGGAATGTGTCCACCATTACGCTGAGTCAGAACAAATGTCCGAGGCAGAACTGTTTAGCTCGGCAATGCATTTGTTCACCGGTAACGCGTTGGCTTGGTTTCAAGCGATGCGTTCCCAGAAGCGGTTCTACAACTGGAACCACCTGGTGTGCGAGTTGAAGGCGAACTTCGTGCACCCGGAACTTGATGCTGCGCTGAGGATGAAAGCGTCTCAGCGGCGACAGCAGAGGAATGAATCCTTCCAAGATTTTTATCTTGAGATGGAGAAAATCTTCCGTGCTATGCCTGCGCCGCTAAGTCTCCACGAGAAGTTGAACATCCTTAAGCGAAACCTGAGACCTGATTACAAGCAGGTTCTCGTCTTCAAGCCGGTGAACACATTGTCCGAGTTGATGCTCATCGGAAAGACCATTGATGCTTCCAAAACCTCCATTTACCAAAAAGTATTTGGAGTTCCCAAGGAAGCATCTACAATTTCAAGTAAGCCTGCATATGATGGTTATAAACAAAGCCAGCAGCAACAACAATCTCGTGACAACGGAAATGGGTACAAACCAAGGGTATTCTACAACAAGAATAGCCCTCCATCGTCACCAAAACGAAATAGACCTCCACCTCTTCGTTTCAAAGAAACGGGAGGTCGACCCGAAAGACATCTCCGAGAGAAGACTAGCCCAATCCCTAAATCTCCACAGTCGCGACAAGAAGGCATAATATGTTTGAGCTCCCTGGTGGACAAACACCGTCCGCCACACTTGGGAGTGTGTTACAACTGCGGAATTCAGGGGCATGAACATGAAAAGTGTTCAAAGCCCAAGCGTGTTTTCTGCGTACTGTGTGGATTTAAGGGATTTGAAGCTTCTCGCTGCCCTTATTGTTTGCAAAATGGGATTAGATCCAACTAATCATGTTGGCAATCTAATCCCTCTGTAAATCTTCAATGAAAACTTCCCGTAGCTTCTATTTGTACCAATTCTTCAAAGGCTGTTTCCATGTCAAAATTTCATAGCGTTTTTTCCCAAATTGGTACAGTGGGAGTGAATACTAAATTTTACTTCAAAGATAAATTTTTCAATTACTTTGATCCAGGCATCCGTTGCTTGCATATTGCTCAACGATGACCTGCAAGTAGATATCAAATTCAGTGTGAGATTGTGGGTTTTGGTTAGTACACTAGCTTTAATCACAATACTCACCTGAAGAAGAATGGTGTCGCCTACACAGCCTGATTGAGCCGTTGGAGGGTGACAGCAAATTTTCCCAAGCCAGCGTGAATATAAAATCTTCCAGGAGCTCCTCGGATCCACCATATCCACTTCACCAGGTTGCTCACTTGGGAGCTTCCGAAGATCGATGGATCCGGGAGCATCACGCATCACTTCACGCTGGCAATCATCTTCTTTCCTCAGGAGCCGACACCTAAATCTCCCGGCACCTGACAACTCTTCGAGGTTGTGAACCTCTAGGGGTTCGAGCCTCATTATACCATCAATACACCCCAACTTAATCTTCCTTCCCTGACAGAAGGACTCAACCACGACCGCCGATCCATTCGGGAGGTCATCTATGTATGCGCACCTGTACACTGAAAGTTATCTTCATGTTTATTTCCCGCGCATAGATGACAACACCTTTTAATCTTTTTTTAATTTGTTTGTTCTTCGTTGTTTTTATCTGCCAGAATCAGGGAAATTCGACTGATTCCAAACGGAATCAGTTCGTAATTGATCTGCATTCACGTTCGGTGTCTTGCTCAAGTATCCTTGGGAAAGGAATTACTTGTAGCGTAAAAGACAATACCTTGCGTCCATTGCCCGTTTGTTTTGGTATTTTGTGTGCTGTATGAGTGGGAAAATGTATTGTGTGAGTGAAAATAATGAGAGTGAATGAAAATAAATGAAAGTGTGTGAAATGGCGGGGTGTTCATTCAAATGTCTTGTGTGATTGTGTGTGCGCGTAGGCCAATGATTGGGATGAATGAGTGATACACTTTGGATGAATGTGGATTGAATTGAAACCCCACCTGTCTAGTAAATATAAATACCGTCAGGACGGGAATACTGGACGTCGGAAGAAAAAAAGAAAACAAGAAAAACAAGACCACGACAACCGTTCCTCTGCTATGCTACTTCCGACCAGAGGCTAGCAGGGTTTTAGGAAGTCAGGTTGTTTTGAGTGTTATCCCGAATTGGTCTGGGGGAGTTGAAGATTCTTAGTTCTCCCATTGAGAACCGGATGTGTCGAGGGTGGTCTGGTGCCGTTAATAGCGACGGGTCCCAGTCCTTGTCTGCAGAACAACCGTGAGACGATGTACCGATTTAGCTTTTTCTTTTTGTTCGGTCGTTCCCTGATTGTGTCTTTGTTACATTTTAATCTGTGGAAAATGTCTTTGTTTGGTTAGGTTAGGCAGATTTTTTATTTACACTTTTTTTATTTATTTTATTCATATTTTCATGTTAATTTATTTCTTTTTAATTCGGTTCATTATTATTGTTATCGGTGTTAGGTGTTAGGGCTAGCTAAAAAAAAATGCTCGCATTTTTTCTCCTCGGTGTGGGCGAGATTGTAACCTGTGGTTACAATTTAGGGCATTTTTCTATGTTGCGTGCATTTTACCCACCTACACCACTGTGTTTTGCAATATTTCAATTTGTTTGTTTTGTTTTTATAAATTTTTATTTGATATTTGTTTAATTAGAATGTAGGGAAATCAAAACGTATTTATTGTACCGGTGAGGCATTTGACCCCCAATCTCCCCCTCATTGCACACATCAACCGCAACAGCATCAGCAGCAGAATAGAAAAGCACGGTGGAGATGTGGTGTGTGGCTGTTTTGTTTTGATTGAGGAGAAAAGTGTCGAACCACGAATCGCGACGGACGCATCTTTTTACTCCGTGGAATACGTGCCGAAGTAATTAATTTAGTGCCGTTTTCGCGTTATCCGTAGGCTAGATGGTTGTTCCTAGCCTCGTCGGGAGTGGAAAGTGAACAGTAATCCCCCCGAACATTTGTGCCGGCCCGTGGTTCGGGCACAGTGAAGTGCAGTGAAAGTGCTGTGCTAGGG
Source organism: Aedes albopictus (assembly GCF_035046485.1). Taxonomy (NCBI): domain Eukaryota; kingdom Metazoa; phylum Arthropoda; class Insecta; order Diptera; family Culicidae; genus Aedes; species Aedes albopictus. Next base: position 94,225,218 of record NC_085138.1, on the reverse strand, counting down.
TGAGGACCACCGCCATTGCGGTTCGCAAAGTGTCCAATATCCCACCGTCTTCGCTACACGGGCTCAGCCAATAGAGCTTTGTCTCGCCCGTGTAGCTAAGTGCCAAGGAAGACGAAGCAAGAAAGCACAAAGGGGCGTGCTATTCTTGGGTTCGAAACTGCGGTTTCTGCCGGAACTGTCTACGGCGAGTAGGTAGTTCGGTGTTTTTACACCACCGTCGCTAGGGGGGATCCGACAAAGGAGCCCGCTCTTCCCCCTAGCTAAACGTCAAGGACGACTGTTTTACAGTCCAAAAGTGCCCAAAAGTGAAGCAGAAGAAGAAAGAAGAAGAAGAAGAAGAAGCTCCGCATAGTCCGTGCGGGAGCGCAGAAGCCAACAGCGACCATCACCACCACTGCAGCAAGGGCCCCAACGAGTCGACCGAAGCCGAAGTGCCAAAGGGGAGAAAGGGGCAAAACAGGTCAGACGTACATAATAGAGTTTTTATTGCAAAATTGATTTATTATTATTTTTACATTTAATTCCATCCGAAATTCAAATATTAGTGGAGGTACCCTGCTTTAGGCCGCCCTGCCGGGTAACAGCAGGTAAGGGCTGAAAGCGAATTCTTACAAAGGCATTGCTTCAAAAGGGGCTAGTGCCAGAGGTGTATCATGAGGTTCAAGGGTTTTCAGGCGCATTTCACGGGTTTTCCGGACTGTTCTCAAGCTGTTCTCCAGACTGGCCTCAAGCCTCAAGAGGTGTTTCAGTGAGTTACAAGGGGTTTCGTTCGACGTTTTATGATATTTCAGAGGTATTCCAAACGTTCCAGGGGTAGTCCTCTGAAACATCCTTGAAATCCCCCTAAATCCCCTGGATCAGTGCTGCAAAAAATCATCTCATTCATATGAACAGTAACCAACAAATCTTTCAGTCATTTTTGCTTCTAGTCATGCTTAAAACGGTTTCAGTCAATCAGAGCTCTCTTCAAATGAGAAGCGATTTCTTGTCATTTGAATGAAATGTCTAGCTGGGCAAAAAAAAAATGAAAAACCCTGACAAATTTCGACAGACTGATACATAATAGGTTATGTCGGGTTGTACGTCATCAATTACGAGCAAATGAATAATATGAGCTGATTATCAGCCCCAATATACCGATAACTATGGTAGAAGTAAGACCAAATAAGTAAAGCGATTGCCAAATGATCAAAAAACATCCTTGCTCAGAATCTTTTTTTTTTCATATTTATATTGAGTATAGAAATATATAGAAAAATTTCCAATCCTCTCGAAAAATTTCCAATCCTCTGCTCCAAATCATTCTGCACAGGATCCGCTAGAATCACAAGAATGAAATCCTTTTCCAAGACAATCCGACACGGAGTTTTCCTGTGTAAATATGACACGGAGTTTTCCTGTGTAAATATAAATAGACGGAGCTTCACCTTCCTTAGCAGTCATAGTCGTGCAGATCTCTTCATTACAGTTCTATGATGGTATGAGTTATGCCACTAGATTATCAAACTGTATTTGTGAATATTTCAGAATAAGTTTCCAGGAGAATTACGAGTTTTGCTTATCTCTAAAAATGGGTTGGAAAACACAGGAATTTAACGAGACATTCGTTTAGCACCCTTTCCATTTTTTTAGGATTAACCACTACCAAACCCCCAACCGCCACCCCCAAGAACCACAATTTTAGGAACTAATTTTCAGTATAAAACAATATCAGAAGAAATTTTTTTAGCTGCAATTGAAATTTAATGTAGGATGGCGTCGTTGTATACGAAATGTTGAGTGTCAAATAAAAGAAAAATTTTATTGATCGTTGGAAATCCCTTCCTCAGTAAATTTCTGGCTACGCCACTATACCCAAATAACTTGGTTTCGTTTATTTAATTCATATTTTTTTCTAAAAGTTTTCATTGGGCCCCAGATGTTTTGACAATTTTTAAAAGGGGTCACCACCTCAAAAAGGTTGGGAACCCCTGATTAGCAGTTATGATAGTTCTTGCAAAATTTCATTAACTTTGATCAAATGGTTTGAATGCTACTGATGTTGATAAGGGTGAGTGTTAGTGAATTTTTTTTCGTGTTTTTCATGTGCGATGTTTGCCTGTTCATAACTTTTGAATTTCTCTGCCAATTTACATGAAATTTTCACAGAAGGTAGTTGGTTATGTGTCTATTATGCCTGCAAAATTTCATGACTATTGGTATAGTACAATCAATAATAGTACAATCGAAACAATAAAGGGTGCTAACTAATTGCTGTCTGAAGGACTAAAATCACGTTCTGTCCCAATACATCTTTCGACTATAGAATTGTTCATAATGCATCGATTTTTTTTTAATTTTGCCAATGCAACAAATGTAGATTGACAAGTTTAGGTTCAAAATTTCAGCGATTTCCTTTATCAAATTCAAAAGTTACAGCGCTGACAAGCAAAACTAGGGATTGTACAAAATTCAATGGTGCACATTAAATGTAAAATTTTTACTTTTTCATTGCTACAACAAAAAGTTCTGCACCGATTCACATGAAATTTTATAGTTGAAGTGAACATATCTTAAGATGTTATTAGGCCAAATTTGAGCAATTTCAATGTATCTATTGCAGAATTACAGCTGTATTTCTGTGTCCCGATTATTGTGGATACAGGCTTTAATCCAATAATTACTGTTGGATCCCTTCAGGAAATTCTACTAGCATTTCTTCGGGAATTCTTGCTGAAATTACTCAAGAGTTTCTAGCAAGAACAGAAACTCAGAAAAAAATCATAGAGGATGTCTACCACACATGTCTAGAGGAGTCCTGAAGCTATCCCAACAGAAGTTCCCATAATAATCTCTAGAGTATTCGCAGGAGGAATACTACAGTTCTAGACAATCCGTGAACAAATTACAGCAGGAATTTCTAGTGAAATCCCAGCAAAAGTGGTAATCCCATAAGAATTCTTGGTTGAATCCTTGCAGAAATTTCTGGAGGAATACTTGAAGGTATTTCTTCAGCAATCCCAATAGAGAATCCTGCAGCCATTCCTGGAAGCACTCCTAAAGAAATCTTTTTAGAAAACCTTTTAGATTTGATTACCTCCACAAGTGCCTCATGGCATTCCTGTAAAGTCTAAACATTCTTTTTGGGATTGCTTCAGGGATTTCTGCAAAGATTCCTATCGATATCGATCTTGAGATTTTCCCAAGGATTCTTTCAGAGAGGTATCCCAGCAAATTTTTTTGGCGGAGTCAATTATAAATTTCTAAATAAATCCCAGCAGTATTCCTGAACCAATATCAGTGAGAATTCACAAAGGAATCTCAAGGTGATTTCCAACAGGAATTACTGGGAACATTCTAAGACATTTTTTAGTAATTTTCGTAGAAATCCCTGAAGGAATCAAAACAGGATTTTTTTTAAATCTTAGTTGTAGTTACTTGCGTTAGCAGTTTTTTTTTTGTTTCTCCTGTTTATCAGGGAGAATAAGTAGTAAGAAAAAAGAAAAGACTGTCCCAGCTATTTGTTGTCATTGCATAATTCATGCAGGAATCTCAGGTTCAAATTCGATTTTGTTTTACGAGTAGACACCCTACATTTTTTACATTTTTTTTTTGTAAAATAATATTGTTGGAAGAATAGCTGCGATCGTCGCCTGAATTAACCGAATTCATCAACATTTATTGAGAGAAACTGATATAAATTTCTACAAATATAAATTTGTTAATATGTGACGTTAACAATAGGGTTTTACCTTAATTTTAGTAATTCACTATACTTCGAACAAGATCATTCTTCCGAGAAACGTTATCTTTTGAGCAACTGCGATCGATCTGAACTGCTGATAGGATTATTGAAGACTGAGCATACAAATTGTATAATAATTCTGTTAGATTCTTACCAATCTGTGTAGACAACTTTAAACGAGTATGCAGTTTCAATCTGATCCGGGTTTCTCAACTGAATAAACGTCTAGTCGTCAGCTAGCTAAGTAGGAAAACAAACTTATCAGAATGCTGTCGAATTAACGAACTCAAAGTTTACACTTTACCTTTTTAGTAACTAAGTGTTTCAATAACTGACAAAAGAGAACTGAACTAAGTAACAAACTCAGAGAACTTAGGCTTATTTACGTATGAAAAGAGAATTTTCAGCTTAAAAACTATTTGATCTAGCACTTTTCCTAATACGAGCAAAAAACTGTTTCGCCTGATCTCATAGAAACACATTTCTGCCTATCATCATTTGTGACAGCACACATTAGTCCTGTTCAACGACGCAGGTTGAACTTGCTTGAAGTTGCTGCATCTTGCTCTTACCCATTAGTCAACAAACGTGTAAGAGTAGGATGCAGCAACTTCGAGCAAGTTCAACCTACGTCGTTGAACAGGACTTCTTCTTGTCACTCGGGTGGTAGTCTAGTTGGTAATACAGTAATGTTCCGATTTTATTACGCCCTCCGCGCGATAGTCCTTCATTTTTCATTCATTTACTGTTACATTTGAGAGCAAGTGTTTCCCCTCTTCTTCAAGATAAATGTTGAAAGCGCGTTTTGCAACGTTAAAAATATCAAAAATGCGTATAGATTTTGTAGAATATTTAAAAGCATTTTTGAAATGGGGCGTGATAAAATCGGAACAATACTGTAGAACAATTGGTAGCGGTTCGTCGAGGGCCATACTGAACGACGGGCGTAGTTACAAATATTGATATACGGATTTTTCAGAAACGTACAGGATATCATATGGATTTTCCGTAAAATGGAAGTAGGTCGTTCGGCCGAAAGCCATTAGACCGAATGCCGTTAGATCGAAAGGGTCGTTAGGCCGAATACGTTGTCATTATATCTGTATACTGATTTTATCATTATACTACAAACTACAGACATACAGACGTAACACTCTTCAAAACGGTTTGGCGCATGCGTTTAGCGATGAATTTAAGTTTCATTTGATTTCCGCTATCTTCCCACCAGAGACGCTAGTGTTCTATCGCTTTGACGTGTGCCAGTGTACACGTTGCTGAATGGTGCAAACGCAAATTATAGGCGATTCGTGTAATAGACAAACATCTAATCGCAATCCATAATGGCCAACCCGACAGTGTTTCGCGCGGTTCTACCAATAAGTGGCAGTGTGTTCATGAAAAATCAATCGGGAAAAAGTGTTATTGAATTTCTTCTAAGAGTTACGTCTGTGGTTATAGGGTGGCTCTGGGTATTGTCGGCAGGTTTGTTCTCTTCGTCATGAGGTTTTTTTACGGTTTGTAAAGGTCGGTTTCCTCGACTGGGCTAATGTGGCACATCCGTTATTAAAGGGTTAGAGGCACTTTTTTTATAAAATGCCTACTTGGATTATCTAAAAAGTGATCTAACCTCAAAATGACTGACTACTCTCAGGTCATTTTGACAGATGTAACATGAGCATGAGTATGAGCGGTAACAAGATCGATAAAATAGAATATACGATCCGTCTTTTTCGTGCATGTGTGTGGTCTGTCAAAATGGGAAAAACAATAGATGCGCGATTTAGTGTTTAGTATTGTTCTGATCCTTGCTGTGCATTAGTGCAGTTCAGATTTCAAATATGTTGAAAATTCAAAGCTCACATATGTTCATTAGAATCCTTGATGCAAAACTAGAGTCCTGTGAAATTTTCAGCCATTTCGGTGGTGATTTAATGGTGGCCCAACAGCAAAATAGGTTTGTATGGGAATTACTATGGAGAATTTTCAAAAAAAGTTTTCCACCTTGTAGAGCATTTACACATGGATAAAGTCATAGGGTCAAAGCCAAACTGAATTCTTCAGATCTCAATGATGAATGTTGCCGAAGACCGGAACTTATTCCGACAATCGGCAAAAATGACATGATTCCTAGACCTGACAATATACTCTACCCTACTAACAAAAATTCCTTCCTAAGACAATCGTGGAGACACTGGGATTCCCGGTCTCTATAACAACGGTTGTCTTACTAACATTCCATTCCCTCCTCGATGACCGTAAGGACATGGCCAGTGCCGTTATTGACATTACTTGTGAGTTCTCGAACTGTGCACATTGAGAATAGTAAGCTAGTCCCAAGCCCTATTCAATGGTTCCTTGTGCAATTTTGAATGCTCTGGTCAATCGCGGAGTAGCAACTACGAATTGTGCAGTCATATGCTTATGCTCATGCTCATGAGCATTGCTCATGTGTGTGGTCTGTCAAAATGACCTGAGACGTGTCAAACATTTTCATGGCTAGCTGTTGGTGTAATGAATAATCTATCTATCGAGTGAATACACAATATTTTAACTGTTTGGGCCGGAGGAATCATGCATAACCCCGTGGCGATGATACCGAGCATAACTATGTATCTCAATGCGTGGAAAATTCAGGTAAAGAATCGCTCAAGAAATAAACTAGCGTTAAATTTTGCTTAGCCCCAGTACGAAGCTGAGAATGAATGTCAAATCAAATACTGTTATATCTTGAGCGAGTTAGCCCGAGGTCCATACCTAGCATAAGATTTCCAAAATCAGGGAGCTGACCATTTCGTGAGAACCAGTGAACCTTACCCAAGACTCTGCGGCTATGATTTTAGGCATTTGTAACCTGACCTATGCCTAATTGACATAATAATTGGTCATTATTATTCACCCCCAATGTTGGACGCCATTAAACATGACCTTGCATTTGAAATCAATCTTACCTTTACCCAACGGGCATACTCCGAAAAGAATTCCGCCGAGTAACCCAAACCCAGTGTTCTGGAATCAAGTCCACCTAGAAAGAGTGGGCAATCGATTTTCGTCGGAAAACATCATTTGAATTGCATATTTGCCACTTGTTTGGACTATGTTGATTTACGGGTATGCATGCGAAAGCACAAACTTACCAGTTCTCGTCAACATATATGTACCTGTACCTATAGTTGGAAAAAAAATGCTTTGAAAAAAACGGCAGTCTGCCTTGTCACACAACTTTTCGCAGGCATAACATCCTGGTGCTATCCCGGTGGAGTTGAATGAAAGAAGACATGAATAAATAACAATCCTTCGTCGCCGCCGCCATGCGCCATCAACAATGCCGTCTGCTAACTTTGCGCAACCGAGCACGCTTCTACAGGCGGCAGGACCTACATGTTATGTTTACCCAAGTCACAGGACTGTTAGTTTTTCATGCTTACAAACCATGCTGTAGCGAGGCGCGGCTGCCGCATGGCAGGAATGTACCTAGAACATAATCAGGTCGAAGCTGCTGGCATGCTCGCCTTTATCATCGTGGGATAGTCTCGTCATCCACGGCAGGCAAACAAACCTAAACCCTTTTTTGCAGCGGTGTTCAACCATGTTTCCCTGTGGAATCAGTGTAATTATTTATGTGTTACTCAGAACCATTCGCAGCATTTTACGCAAAAAAAAATCCGAAAGCTTTTGGGTCTGCCTACACACCTCGTAACCGGAGATGACCACACGAAGAATCAGTGTTGTCCGGGAAACATCAATGTTAACTGTTCCGAGATACACAAGTTCTTACACAACAACTTCATATCAAACAACATCCTTAAGAGCATCACCCTGCTTCAACCCATTCAATGTAACAAACCAGGTAGACATTTCGTCTGCGATCCAAATGCTTAATTCTGATCCATCCAGTGTTACACGTATTAGTCTAATAAGTTTCGCCGGTGAACCATGTTTCGGTATTATCTGCCAACGCTCAACAGATACTCCGAAATTCATTTAGGATCGGCCCTTAAGTAAACCAGCCCGACATTCTACGACGAAGGACTCCTCAAGAGGTCTCAGTCTGTTGAGCAGGTTGAGGAGGATAGGCGACAGTATTTTGAACGCCAAACTGAAACGGTAATCTGTGCCTCTGTACCTTATTCGTTCGTTCGGACTAAGGCCTGAGTGTCTACTGCTGTACGTAGGAGTCGTCTCCATTCTATGCGGTCCATGGCTGTGCGTCTCCAGTTCCGCATTCTGCGAAGGGACCGCAAATCGTTCTCCACTTGATCGCCCCACCTAGCTCGCTGCGCACCACGTCTTCTTGTACCGGTCGGATGGCTCACGAGAACCATTTTAATCGGGTTGCTTTCGGACATCCTGATGACGTGACCCTCCCACCGTAGCCTCCCGATTTTCGCCGTGTGGACGATGTTTTTTTTTTCCTCATCTGTAGAGCCTTTTAACCACTGCGTCCATTTTAGGAATATTGTGGTATGGACCCATATTTAATTTGGTGCTAATCGATTATCCTGTCACAATTGAGCTGTGATGGACATTGGTTGATATAGCACTCGATCCCAACTAGGCACAACTCGTTTTATAAAGTCTATTAATGTGGAGCGGACCTGGTGTGATGGTTAGAACACTTGACTATTACGCCGAGGACCTGGGATCGAATCCCACTCCCGACAAACTCGCAAAATGTGAGTTCTTCCTTCGGAAGGGAAGTAAAGCGTGGGTCCCGAGATGAACTAGCCCAGGGCTAAACATCTCGTTAATACAGATAAAAAATAAGTCTATTAACCTGTTAGGATTACTTTGCCAAACTTCCAAGGGCTCTAATACCCCTTTTCCAAATATTGACACCCTTGATTGGATAGCTCTCCTTAGCTGCAGAGTAAATGTTAAGCAGTTTCGTTTTCACAATGGCAAAAACGACACTCAGATTGGATTTTTGGCACGGTCTAGGCTGGGTATGCTGCGCAATTCAGATCCCATTGTGATCCACTAGCATCTGCCTAGCAACTCCTATCCCTACCTCCACGTGGTACCGGCCGGAAACTATGAGCAACCTTAGGGAAAATCAGGTAATCAACCCCGGTGGAAACTTTGGTCGTAGGCTGACAGGAAAGGGGGGGGGGTTGCTTCGGCAAACCTGAGCGTCTGTTCTCCAAGAGGAGCGGCTCACAACAGCGTCTGATCCCTATGTTAGGGGCGGCTGATCAACGTCCGAGTGCCAGGGAAGGACTCTAAGCTCAACTGTGCACTATGGTCCTCCGGAAAGAAGGGGGTTGGTGTCAGGCCCTACGAGCCAGCCGTAAAAAACCGTTGTAACGGAAAATCAGCAACAGAATAATACGAACCGAGACCAATGGCAATGACCCCAGCGAACAAAAAGGACTTGCGATTGGAAACTTGGTACGTGGAACTGCCGATCTCTCAACTTCACCGCAGGTTCGGCATCGTAGCGCTGCAGGAGGTGTGTTGGACAGGATCCATGGTGCGAACGTTTAGAGGTAATCATTCCTTCTACCAGAGCTGCGGCAACACACGCGAGCTGGGAACAGCTATCATCGTGATGGGTGATATGCAGAGGCGCGTGATCGGTTGGTGGCCAGTCGACGAAAGAATGTGCAGGTTGAGGATCAAGGGCCGATTCTTCAACTTCAGCATAAGAAACGTGCACATCTCACACTCCGGAAGTACTGATGATGACAAGGACGCATTTTACGCGCAGCTCGAACGCGAGTACGATCGCGTCCCAAGCCACGACGTCCAGATCATCAGGAGATTTGAACGCTCAGGTAGGCCAGGAAGAGGAATTCAGACCGACGATAGGTAAGTTCAGCGCCCACCAGCAGACGAACGAAACGGCCTACGACTCATTGATTTCGCCGCCTCCAGAAATATGGCCATACGTAGCACCTTTTTCCAACACAGCCTCCCTTATCGTTACACCCGGAGATCACCACAGCAGACGGAATCTCAAATCGACCACGTTCTGATTGACGGACGGCACTTCTCCGATATTATCGACGTCAGGACCTATCGTGGCGCCAACATCGACTCCGACCACTATCTGGTGCTGGTCAAACTCTCCGTCATCAACAATGTACGGTACCGGCGACCGCCACGGTATAACCTAGAACGACTGAAGCAACCGGATGTCGCCTCAGCATACACGCAGAATCTCGAGGCCGCGTTGCCAGACGAGGGCGAGCTCGATGAGGCCCCTCTAGAGGACTGCTTGAGTACAGAGAAAGCAGCCATCAACAACACAGCCGAGAGCACCATCGGGTACGTAGAACGGAATCGACGGTACGAATGATTCGACGAAGAGTGCAGAACGGTTTTGGAGGAGAAAAACGCAGCGAGGGCGGTAATGCTGCAGCAAGGGACTCGGCAGAACGTGGAACGTTACAAACAGAAGCGGAAACAGCAGACCCGCCCCCCTTTCGGGAGAAAAAGCGCCGCCTGGAAGAAGCGGAGTGTGAAGAAATGGAACTGCTGTGCCGTTCTCAAGAAACACGGAAGTTCTACCAGAAGCTCAACGCATCCCGCAACGGCTTCGTGTCGCGAGTCGAAATATGCAGGGATGAAGACGAAGGCCTCTTGACGGACGGACGTGAGGTGATCGATAGGTGGAAGCAGCACTTCGATCAGCAGCTGAACGGCGTGGAGAACGTAGGCACGGGTGCCCACGGCAACGGAGGAAACGACGACGCCAGTGCAGCGGAGGACGGAAATGAACCAACTCCCACGCTGAGGGAAGTTAAGGATGCCATTCACTAGCTCAAAACCAACAAAGCAGCTGGTAAGGATGGTATCGCAGCTGAACTCATCAAGATGGGCCCAGAAAAGTTGGCCACCTGTTTGCATCGGCTGGGAAACCGAACAGCTACCGGAAGAGTGGAAGGAAGGGGTAATCTGCCCCATTCACAAGAAAGGCGACCATTTGGAATGTGAGAACTTCAGGGCGATCACTATTTTGAATGCTGGCTACAAAGTGCTATCCCAGATCATCTTCCGTCGTCTGTCACCTAAAAAAAATGAGTTCGTGGGAAGTTATCAAGCCGGCTTCATCGACGGCCGGTTGACAACGGACCAGATCTTTACCGTACGGCAAATCCTCCAGAAATGCCGTGAATACCAGGTCCCAACGCATCACCTGTTCATCGACTTCAAAGCGGCATACGACAGTATCGACAGTATGCACAGAGCTATGGAGAATCATGGACGAAAACGGCTTTCCTGGGAAGCTGACTAGACTGATTAAAGCAACGATGGACGGTGTGCAAAACTGCGTAAGGGTTTCGGGTGAACTATCTAGTTCATTCGAATCTCGCCGGGGACTGCGACAAGGTGATGGACTCTCATGCCTACTCTTCAACATCGCTCTGGAAGGTGTGATGCGACGAGCCGGGCTCAACAACCGGGGAACGATTTTCACAAAATCCGGACAATTTGTGTGCTTTGCGGACGACATGGACATTATGGCCAGAACATTTGGAACGGTGGCAGAGCTGTACACCCATGTGTACACCCGCCTGAAACGCGAAGCAGCAAAGGTCGGACTAGCGGTGAATGCCTCAAAAACAAAGTACATGCTGGTAGGCGGAACCGAACACGACCGGATCCGTCTGGGTAGTAATGTTACGATAAACAGGGATACTTTCAAGGTGGTGGAGGAATTCGTCTACCTCGGATCCTTACTGACGGCTGACAACAACGTGAGCCGTGAAATTCGGAGGCGCATTATCAGCGGAAGTCGGGCCTTTTACGGGCTCCAGAAGAAACTGCGGTCGAAAATTCACCCACGCACCAAATACACCATGTACAGAACGCTAATAAGACCGGTGGCCCTCTACGGGCACGAGACATGGACCATGCTGGAGGAGGACTTGCAAGCACTCGGAGTTTTCGAGCGATTCGTGCTAAGGACGATCTTTGGCGGTGTGCAGGAGAACGGTGTGTGGCGGAGAAGGATGGCCAAAGCCGGAAGGATACGGTGGGCAGGGCATGTTGCAAGAATGCCAGACAACAACCCTGGAAAGCTGGTGTTTGCAACTGATCCGGTTGGCACAAGAAGGCGTGAAGCGCAGAGAGCACGATGGGCGGACCAGGTGGGGCGTGACCTGGCGAGCATTGGGCGCGACCGAGGATGGAGAGCGGCAGCCACAAACCGTCCTTCCGTTTGGCTAGCCTCAATTCTCTGTTGTATTCTGTAAGGGCTTGTTTATACTGAACTCAATCAGATATAACTTTTTCTCCATTTTTTTTTTATTCCTCCAATAGTTCCCCGAGAATTCCACCAGGAGTTCTCCGTTAATTCCTTCAGGCGTTTCCGTGAATTACTCCAAAAGTTCCGCGGAAATTTCTCCATAAAGCTCTCCAAAGTTTTTTTTTTCAGGATATCATAAAAAATTTCTCCAAAAGGTCCCTGGGAATTTCTGCAGAACTTCCTCGGCAATTCCACCAGAGTTTTTTTTCGGGAATTCAGCCAGAAGTTCTTCGGAAATTCCTCCAGAAATTCTTCAAAATTTCTTCCAGAAGCACCTTGGAAATTTCCACCACGACCTACTAGGAAATTCCTCCTGGAGTTTTCCTAGAACTATTGCAGGAATTCCCAGGAAATTCCTTCAGGAGCTTATCGGACACTGCTACAGCAGTTTCTCGAAAATTTCTCAACGAGCTCCTCAGGAATTTGATTGGGACTTCCTCGAGAATCATTTAAGAAGTTCATCGAAAATTCTTCCAAAAGTTCTTTGAGATTTTTTCAAAAAAGTTACTGAAAAATTTCTCCTGAGTTCCTCGGAAATTTGTCCAGGCATTCCTCCAGGAGTTCTTCGAGAATTCCTGCAGGAGTTCACCGAAAATGTGAAACAGCATTTCCTGTTAACGAGTTCCAGTTTTATTTTTGACAGTTCTAAATTTTAACCCTCTACTACCCATGGTTGCTCTATAGCACCATCGATTTTCGGCGAACTCGGGACAAATGGAATTAGATGAATATGACGCAATAATTTTAAAAATATGATTGTAACCTCATAAAGTTGATCCAACTACTAACTACTTGTTTCAATAGTGGAACTATTGATAAACAATTAAAAACCGATTGATTTACAACCAAATTTTTTTTATAGAATTCGAAAAATTTAACCAATTTGCAATAACTTTTGTCCAAGCACTTTTTTAGGAAACGCTTTTTAACATAGATATAGTCGTTCAAAGTCGTGGGAAGGAAAGGGTTAAAACATCAAGCACCTTAAACCGAAATTTAAAACTCAACATTGCGAATGGCCTTACCGTCTACGGATACTCGGTTTACTAGAGTAAACTCCTGCGAACCGCAGATCAACACGCACCTCGTTGTTTCCACTTTTGATGCATTGGGACAAAGTTGTCCTTGCTCCAAGTGATCTTACAATTTGATGTAATTTTCCATATAGGACATTTTCCACGAAATTCCCTTCTCGGGAAGCGTGGACATCTGGTTATCTGGAGAGAAGTATTTCAGAAGGCATCGTATGTTGTTACACTAATGGCTCCCTTCCCGAAGGTCGGGCAGGTGCTGGTGTTTATTCTCGTGAGCTAAAGCTACACCAGTTAACTCACGTGGTAGACACTGGACTGTTGCTTTGCTGTTATGTGCGGAGTGCAATCCAGCAACACGTAATGGGTAAAGTATTATACTTCTGTGCAGATAGCCTACTATTAAAGCACTTGCTTCGGCCAACTCTAGGTTGAAGTAAGTTACCGATTGTCGAACTCAAATTGAGGAGCTGAAATCAGCAAACGCTGTTCACCTTATATGGGCACCTGGCCATTCTTTCATTGCTGGAAATGAATTGGTCGATGAGTTAGCTCGCACTGCAGCATCACATGACTTTATTGTTTCTGAGCCAGCTATTCCGGTCCCAGCATTCTTGCTGTTTTTCTCCAAAAACTGATGATAAAATTTATTATCAAGAATCTCACAAAAAATATCTCGTGTATCCTTTCGTTGAAAGTTAATCATGCTTTCCCAATGCGTCCTGAATCGTTGAGAAATACTGTTCCACATACTGCTCCTTCGTGAATCAATCAATCTACTGCCACCGTTCTAGACCAGGAAACCGGAAACATCTAGAGAAGGTAGATAGGTTTTTGGGTCAGGCCGATGTCATTACTGTTTCCAATATCCTAGGTCCGGAGATTAATATTGTCTATTTGGAACAGCGATATTGAAAACGTTTATGTGACCTTATGCCACGCGTTGCCTATGAATGGAGGCACTTCCGGTAGCGACGCATCGTAGCAACCTGCCCGCCAGACTGCTGTTGTCATGAGTCATTTTTTACACGAAAGTCTTCAAATCTGTCTCGTAAAGTACGGTGTTAGCGCAAATCAAATCGTCCTTCGCAAATTGGGTTCGAAATTACCAGTTCCGGAAACTTATTTATCCCATCATCGAATCTGATTGGTCCTTCGATTGTTCTCCTGCCAAAGTTTCTCCCATTCCCTATCCCATCCCGATCTCAGACGACTTGAAAGCAAATTCCTCCGCTCAAGACATCAAATGGAAAATTGCGATACTACAAAGTAAGTTCCTTCTATGCTAACACACACACATGAACCTGACGGGGCCGTCTATCCGTCTGCCACTTCCCACGGTGAATTTGTTCCGACCTTATTCCGTCCTAATAAGTTTTTATCGATCAAATAAATTCCTTTCTCAACGATATGATTATCTGCTGAACGAACATGAAACTGCGCAATTTTTTTCCGAAAAATAATGAAGCAACCTTCCTCTGGATGCCTGCTGTGCCGAACCGTTGGTAGAACCTGTTGAAGCAGAAGCCGCCCCCGTCCCGTGCATCACCGGAAGTGCCCACGTTGACGACGATGGTGTTCCGTGTGATTTCGTAACGCAGTGTGCCACTGGCAGCGTGTCACAACCGGCCATGACTGAATGCTGCGGGGGAGGCACCCCGGCAGCAGCAGCGCTACCAAGGCAGCGGTCACAAGGTAACATGCCACAGCAGAACTGCTACAACTGTTCCTGCGGGCGGCCGGATTGCGCTCCGGTTAAGAAGGTGGTAAGTGTTCAATTGCTTTTCCCTATACAGACTGATTTACAAAATTATATGTCCACCTCATGCTGACTGGCATATGAATACTAAATTCTGTACCCTGCTTGATGTACCTTGGTGCTTATAGGTAAACAATAGTTTTTTCAGATGTTTAAGAGCTGGAGTATGTTGTTTCGGTTTTAGGCGGGCATTTGCAAAAGCTGATTGTCCTCATGCAAATTAACTTAACCCTCTAATACCCAAATTTTTGATTTTGATCTAAACATCATTTTTTGTCATCTAAAATCGATTTAACCATGTTTTGGAAGATGATTCTTTTTAATTCTCGATTTTATGTATTTCGGTTTTTGATTTTTCTAATTTTTATTTTTGAACATCCCTACACTTTTATATTTTTCCTGGAAGCCTATTTGGAAGACATATTTTTTGAGATGAAAACATTTTGAGATTTTATGATTATTGTTGAAATATTTTTATTTTAAACTAGCAGTCCCGGCAAACGTCGTCCTGCCTGCCTACTCTGTTTTTTGACATACGGTTCCATGAATAAATTCCCCTCAAAATGGAACTTCATATTTTCCCGATTTTCTTGCCTTCCCGCTCACTTTTTCTAATATTTTTTTCGTACGAACACGTCGGAGCCCTGGTGGAATGCAACAATGAAACAATCATGACGATCTGTTGACCCGTTCCCGAGCCTATTCGTGACATACAAACACCATTCCATTTTTATTTATATACAGTAAAACCTCCATGAGTCGATATTGAAGGGACCATCGACTCATGGAAATATCGAGTAGTGGAACAAAAATCCTTTGGGAGGCATTTTGGAGGGACCATCATAGTAACCCAGAAATATTTTTTCAGTATGGAAAAATTTACCTCCATGAGTCGATATCGAGTCAAGGGACATCGACTCATGGAGGTTCGACTGTAGATTTTTTATTTTTATATAGAAATTTTATTTTCCGTGTAATTTTAAGAAAAATAATTTTAGAGTGTATTTGATTCCTTTAAACTTTTTTACTATGATAGTATGACTTGGGAAAAATTTTAAATGTATTAATTGAAGCGATTCAATACAAAATAGACAATGACTTCTGAAAGGTGATTATAACATCAATTTTTCGATGATTATTAAAAAATGTAAATAAGCTTCAAAAGACACCAAAAATCATTTTGAGATATACAGAATAGTCCAAAATATCAGCCAAAAATATAAAAAAATGATTGTCCACGAAACAAAAGTTACAGATACATATGCTCAAACTATACCCCGTCTAAAGGCGGGGTTGGGTATTAGAGGGTTAATTCTTCTGTCTCCATATATACAAGCAAGGGTCCGATTCAGCTTGTTTGAAACCACTTTACACATTCTCGTCGACTGCTTCAATCAGATTTTCAGTGGTCTAAAATCCGGCTTCGTTCCATGCCAAACTTCAAATGGTATCTTTTGAACTGATTTCGTCGGCTAAATATTATAGAGGCAGTTTCTTCTAGAATTCTTCCAGGATACCCTACTAACAAAAGTAGCTGCATAAGAGCTTATGCAGCAAACGAATTTGACAGTAAGCTCTTATCCAGCAAAAGTGTTAGTTGGGTATCCATCTGAAAGTCATTCAAACATTTCTCCAGATATTCGTTGTAGGATTTCTGCAGGATTTTTTTTTTTACTTTTGCAGCAGGAGCTCCTTCTGGAACTTCGATTTTGAATACTCCCATGAAATTTTTCTGGGTTCTACCTTTATACGTCTTTGGAATGTCACCAGCGTATCATCCAAAAGTTCCTTCTGTGAATCCTCCCGGAGTTTATTACATATAGGAATTCTCCGGGAGTTGAGTCTGAGTGTCTTTCAGAAGTTGTTTTTTGGAATTCTCCAAAAGATCTTTCCACAAGCGCTCCAGAAGTTCCTTAAGGGAGCCCTCTTGGTGTTTGTTTTATAGAATGAGAAAATCTGCTGATCGGATACCCCCAGATGTGGGTCCTCGAGTTATGTGGGTTTCGACCCACTAAAAACTCATCCTCTCTCTTCCTTACCTTCGCAGTACGCCCGTTAGGGATGACTTCAAGAAGGGGGGACCATACATGAGTACTCTCTATTGGTTAGCGTTCCATCAGCTCCCGTCTTAAGTTGTCCTCTGGTCCTGGCTAGTACTATAGACTATTCGTTGGACTTAAGCTCCCGGATGGGGAAGAAGGCCAACTCAACTTGCTGTTGGTCGGCCCGCCATTTTCTCTAAAGTTCAAAAACGATTCGCGAAGCCGTGGAAGTAACGGAATCCCACTTGTCCACATCTTGTCAACAATGTTGTCCGGAGTAAGGGACCGTCCATATACCACATGGACAAGTTAGAGGGGGAGGGGGTTCGAGAAAAGTCCACGCTTGTCCATGGAGAGGGGGGTGGGTCCAACAGTTTCCCGGTGGTGTCCAGAAGGCAGATATGTCTGTATGCTGACGGGTCGCCAGGTTGCTTCCCGAGTTTGGGCGGTGGAAACAATCTTTGGCTTTTCCACCTCTCCGGAAATTCACCTCTGTCTAGGCACATCTGCATCGCTATTCTGAACATGACAGGGCTAGCCTCGATGGCCGTCTTTATGGCTATTGTCGGAATAACGTCCGATCTGGGCTCAACTTAAGCGATTTCGATATTGTGATGAGCTCGTCGTTCATTACCGGGAAGACCTCGCTTTAGCCGGTTTGGCCATAGGGGACGGGGGCCGATGGTACTGATCTTCTGCAGCATCTCGGGGGAGTGCTCTGGGGGTGCTGACGCGCTTCGTTTTGGCCATGACTACTCTGTAGGCATCACCCAAAGGGGTCGTGTTGGCTGCCTGGCATAGATTTTCGACGCACGCACGTTCATGCGCCTCTTTGTTTAGTGCCAGTTTAGTCGCCCTGTAGGCCTCACTTCGCTATATTCTACCCTCATCGATGCGAGCTCTTTGCATCCTCCTTCTAGTCCTAGCTCTTAGGTAGGATGCGCGGAGTTCTGCGATTTCTGGACAGCACCAGTAATCAGTATACCGGTTTGTGTCCATTCCTGGGTAGGGATCACCTTGGCATTGCGGCGTCACATGCATGGCTTTGGCTTCCGACTAGATCATCGCTGAATAGATCGACGGTGCTACCCTTCAGAAGCAATCGCTCCACAAATGCCGCCTTGCCGAAGCGCGAGGTCAGCCATCCCCGATGGCGATCGATGACCTTCGGCTGTGACCGTCCTCCTCTGTGTTCCACCCTGTATCGAATCGCCAGATGGTCACTATGTGTGTATCCATCGTCGACAATCTAGTCCGAGGTTTAATCCCGGGCTCCAGAAGGTCACGTCAATGATGGACTCTGCGCCGTTCCTACTGTAGATTTTTTTGTCGCCTACGTTTGCACGCCTACATCCACGTTCAGTCTAGCCATAGCTTCAAGTAGAGACCAGCCTCTCGCGTTAGTCAAGAGACTACCCCACTTAATCGCCCAGGCGTTGGAGTCTCCACCGATGACCACGGGACTCAATCCCACTAGTGCGCTTGATAGCAAATCCAGCATAGACGAGAAATGGTCTATAGACCACCTGGGAGAGTTATGTCCCTTGCAGTAGTACACCCCTTTGATCTTCGTCCTCGTGCGACGTGGAAATTATTTCCTGGACCGTTGTACGAGCGGTTGTACAGATCGCTGCTAGCTTGGCCTTATCCGCTACCCAGTTCCCGTTATCAGGAGGTATGCGGTATGGGTCCGAAAGTAGTGCGATGTCTGTACTTGACTCAGAGACTGACTGCCACAGCAACTGTTGTGCGGCTTCATAGTAGTTCAGCTTTAGCTGTGTGACCTGTATTATCGTCGGTCAATTCGACCTCCTCGCGTGCCTGGACATTTAGGCACGCCCGTCGTGTAATCCTTGTACGCCGTGCAAATCAGGCATTTTGGTGCCGAGTTGCACTCCGTGCCAATGTGGACTTCCATTCCGCTCCGCACTTCCTACAGAGTTTGCTCCTGTCGGGGCCTTACACGCCCACGTGTTGTGTCCTTGCTTGAAGCACTTGAAACACGCCACTGGCGGCTCGTATATGGTAAGCGGGCACACTGGCCAGTCTACCTTGATTTTTCCAACTGCAGGGGCGATCTACGCCTGCCGAGCTCTTTCGCAGGTGGATCGGTGCACTTGGAGCATCTATTTCGCACTCACACTACTGTTTAAGTGCGACTGCGAGCTCTTCTACGTCAGTGATCTCATCCAGGGGATCCGCAAGCGGCAAGGTAGGCCTACTGCTCATCTTTTGCGAGTGTGTTAGTATCGACTGCCAACGCGACCTGGGACTGACCGAAATCTGCTTGGAAATCGGTTTTCGCTACCGATGGGAATGGTCCGCGAAATCGCATTGGGTTGTTTGGGAAGGCCTACTCGATGCACGTTAGGTAGGCGTAGTTTATTCGAGTGAGAGACCATGTTCGCTTCGCATGACCCTCAGTACCTCGGCGTACGTGTCTGTCACGGTTTTGATGACCAGCGCGTCGCTCCTTCATTCCGACCATGATCCAAGGGTCGCTTTTGTTGTTTTGAAGATCCAATTGTGAGGCCACCATGCACAAATTTTATATCACAGGCATCTATTGATGAGGACCTACTGCCTTTGAGTGTTCTCCACTGATACACACCAGGTTTCAATAGCGTACAGCAGCACGGACTTCATGTTTGAGTTAAAAGTTCGGATTTTGAAGCGCCGACTAATCTGGCTGTTTTCCATTTTCTTGAACTCGCAAATTTGCCCTATGGTATCAACTACCATCTACACTCAGTAGCACAAAAAAGCCGAGCCAGTCTAATATCCTACAGGATTGGAAATTTTAAGTGGTCATATAATACATAAAACCAGTATGATTTCAAAACTCAATTTAATCCGCCCTTGATAAATACCTTTATCTATCTGTATTATATCGATAATTGCTCTTACCACTGTGCTTCCATCTCCCCGTACAATCAGCGCTACGTTCAACCAGCGAGGCGCCAGCCCTGCAAGCCGGTCTCGTGCTACAAACCACCGGAAGTCGAATTTCAAGGTGATTCCGTGTATAAAACATCGTTCAATGCCGACCCGGCGACGATCGTGTGTAATGCGCGCCCACTACCGATACCGCCGCGGAACAATCTGGCGATGGCACCCGGATGTCTGGAGCAGAATACCGTTACCTCGGTAAGATTGAATTGGAATAGATCTCGTGGGTGTTAGAAAAGATTGAAATGTGCAGTTTTGTTTGTGTAATGTAATATGTATTTTCAGAATAGCTAGGTTTGTTACTCATAGCTCAGAATGGGTTAGGTATACGTTAAATATGTTTCAATATTTGAATCGTCAATTGGTTCAATCGAAGTCCATTTGTGAAAATGAACGTGACGATTCTTAAAAGTAGGCTATATCATTCCACACGCTAGTTAGGGTTATTTGGACCCTGAGAAACTTTCAAAAGGCGCCAATATCTCTCATCGACTCCTTGACCTCTGATTGTCTGATTAGGCCTTTCATTAAGTCTATTTGTATGAGTAAACCAGGTTTACAAGTTACGTGCAGGTGTAGAAATCGGCTTTTAGGGTTAGTGTTTTGATTAAGGACTGTTCAATTTATAAAACGGACAACTTGCTTGTGCGATATCTTTTTTATTTTTCAATAAAATCGTTATCAGCTTTTTGCATAACTTTCTATAGCTATTCCCAAATGTAGAAAAAATATAACATTAAGCAAAATGTTCTTTATTGTGTAACTGAAGCGATTTTCGTAAAACATCAATAAAAACCCATTTCTCAAAATTCGACATAACATTCCACATACTAAACATGCATATTTTCATGAAGTTTTTAATGTATTGGAATCTTATACTACTCTACTAAAGGTAAAGTTCAATAGTTGGTTAGTAATAATGCACCAAGCCAGCCTTCAGCTTGATAAAGTGAGTTGCCTTGTTTACAAAGAAATTATTAAAAAAATATTTATTTAAGTCCTGTGATGCAATAGCACAACGGATTCGGCTAAAAATTTGTCCAGAGTAGTAGAATATTGTTTTCTGAATGACGGAGAAGAAAAAAAAATACTTTAATTGCATTCTTCATAAAAAAAATAATCCATAAAGATGGTCATTGTAAAAAATTGCATTCTTTTTGCTCCATTGATGCAAATTTTCGACTCTAGCGAATCTTGTTATTATTTATTTTCAAAAAAGTTGATCCTATGTTATTGTACACCTTATTTAATAACAATCGGACGTAAAAAAAATATTTCCAACATCAATGTTATGTAAAATTTGCATTAGGTTGCATTGTTATTTGAAAGAACCTTCAAAGAACGAAACTGTTTTGATTACTGTGCCTGTAATGGCGCACAGTAACCAAACCAGCAATGCTATTAAGAAGCAGTTTTCTGCATTTGAAACCACATCCTTCCTACTTTCGACTGGATGCATAAAAAAATTGTTTATTGAATATTTTCATGTCCTTTTTGCTTTACAATTGAATTTTAATAAAAAAATCGAATCTCACTTGAGACTTTAATATTTCAACAACTAATTTTTCAATTGAGTTTAAACTTCACCAGAATGTTTATTACTCATGCTGCTGCAGCATGGCACATACTTATCTGATATTTAAAACGATATACCATATGTGAACAGTAACTTTATATATATTTTCAAAATTCAGCAATCGTAAAATTCACCTCATTTAACACCTGGCCGTTTTTCTTATAATTAAAACTATTTTTATTCGATTAAAAAATCACTACTATAATGAAAGATGATGTACTAAACAACGAAGCTAGGGTGGTTAAATTTGAACTACGCGTCTTCTTTTTAAAGCCTTGTAAAGTTGTCCGTTTTATAAATTGAACAGTCCTTAATTACTCTTATATGCTCTCTCAGCTTTCTTACCCTGGGTACAACAATGTGGAACGTCAGAAACCAATTCTGCCCACCGGCAACCAAATGATTGCACCCGGCCCTATTCAAGAGGTAACCACAACGAGGCATGACTATGTCGCTAAAACAACTCCAAAGCGTTCCAAGATCATTCCCGAGGGCCACATCCGCAGTGCCAGCGCTCCGTTTGAGAAGCAAACTGTGAACAAACTGTCGTACGGCAGTCCCGACATGGTTCACTTCACGCCGGCAAAGTCCTGTAAACCTATCCGACACTATACAAGATCAGAAGGTTGGTATCTATTTTGCTATGTGGTCATCAAGAATAGTCTAGGAATGGAATGTGTCATTATCTTTTGAACACTTTGCAGTACCGATGGACTCCGAGACAACAGCCAAACTCAGCTACCCTCCAGTGTGTCCGGCACCTAAAGAAGATCATCCGTGGGCGAAACGGGCTGGCTATCAACCACCTTGCATACCAATGGAGCACGACACGACATACAATAAAAGCTTTATGACCAGCTGTGGCGCAGAGCGCCCGAAAATGATTCCGCCTTTCAATAACTTACATGTACCTGCTGATTCCGGGTTTGAATCAAAGACAGTCTACAAAGAAAGTTACCATAGCGCATGTGGCGAACGACCGCCAGCGATCCGCCCTGTCGAACAACTGCGGATACCGCATTCAAAGCTGGAAGATGACACCGTTTACAAGGTATTGCCCTGCTATGTGGTGGATCATTCCAAATTCTTTTGATCGAACAAAAAGCCAAAACCTGCCGATCAAAATCTACCTTCTACATTTTCCGCACACTCCTAAACACACTCATGCATTTACATGAAAGGTAATTCGGATTGACTTATGCACTTTGACTGTTTGACTGAGCCGGAAATGTCCACCGCAACGCATGAGGACATCCATTTTGTACATTACTACCAACCTACAATTTCGATTTAGACAACTTCGTTCCTAGCATGCCATTACATAGGTCCTAGATACGTTTTTTTTTTTGTTTCCACACCAGAATGATCCAAAAGGTTTGCTTTTGTCAGGTAATGTGTTGCACATGTAACAAAAAAGTCAGACAACACTTTTCCTGAAAATTTAAGGTGAATATATGACGAAGCCACAGCTCAAATTTTCAAGAACACAAATCTGAAGAACCGAAAGTACTATTGCGTTGAAAAGTTGATCGATTGGTCACCACCAGCGGGTTACCAATCGATCAACTTTTCAGCGCAATCTGACATTCGGTTCTTCGGATTTGTGCTCTTGAAATTTTTAGCTGTGGCTTCGTCATATATTCACCTTAAACGTTTTAGCTCACAACAAATCACCACTGCTCAAATCCAACACCCGGTTTCAACTAGGCTAAGCAAGTAGTTCCCAGAAGAATACAGCTCCTCTGTCTTACTTTCCAGTTATCCTTCCCTACGTACTGCAATACGGAGCGTCCTGCACCGATTATGCCTAGACCTGCACCGCTGATCGGGGACGGGCCGATCCAGGAGATAACCACTACCCGGCACGACTACAGCTGCAAGAGTGGTACCAAGCGTGAACCGATCGTGCCGCAGAATCTGCTGCACATCCCCCAGGGTAGGCTGGAAAGCAACACCGTCAATCGGTTGTCCTATCCGGCCAACAAGGAAAACGTTCAGCCGCCAAAGTCGTGCAAGCCGATTCTGTCGTACAAGCGGCCTGAAAGTAAGTAGTTTTTTTTCTCTAGAACCGTTTGCTACCAATTTTCCAGGCGTGTAGGTAGCTCTTCATAGTTCTTAGGCGATGTCTTCAATTTCCCTGGACGTTGAGCGTTAATATTGTTTTTTTTTTTGAACCGCCTGAAATCGCTTTGAATAGCTTTCTTCAAAGTCATCGACTTTTCACCTGGTTCTCAATTTTTTGAAACTCTGCCCTCATAATTTCTACTGTCTGCCCCGTTTTTGTGTTGCGCGCCATAAACAATTGCATAAAACCTCTGCATATCGTTCCGATCCATGCTTCCATGCGCTCAAACTTTTACACTAGTTAGTCCATTATTTCCTTTTAATTCGACCGTTGCAAACTGTAACATCGTCTAATAAGTTAATCTCTCCGTTCATCTTTCAAACCCCCTAACATTTAATGATCGTTATTCCCCTTTCAGTTCCGATGGAGAGCGAAACCACAAACAAGTTGAGCTACATGCCGGTTTGTCCAGCGCCAAAAGAATCCTACCCGTGGGCCCAGCGAGCTCGCTATCAGCCACCTCCACTGCCAATGGAATCGGACACGACGGCCAAACTGAGCTATCCTCCGCCCGGTGAGTTTGTGGACGAGTCCTGTGGTTCCGGACCCAGCAGCGGTCCCTGCTGTCAATCGTGCAATCCATCCATCGTCAACTGCTGTGCGAACCTGGTCTCGGATGGTGGCTGCTATCCTCGGGCAGCGATCGTAAGCTAATTCGCCGGGTGCGGCGGTTTAGAAAGCAAACTGGGTCAGGTCATAAGCTACTACCTATTACCAACAACATGTACGTACTATGTGTAGAATGGAAAAACTGTAATTAGCAGCAGCATACCAAATTTTGTACCATATAGATTGAAGGAACAAATTCTTCATGTAGGATATCATATTTATTGAAACTTTATCTGTGTAGTTTATATTTTACGTTATCGGTTTAGCGAAAATTATACGTCCCTATGATAAGACCAAAACAAGATGCCTTACTATGTGTTCCCGATGCGAAATGTGTTTTTTGTGCGAAAGAAATGACCTAGTTATAATAATCCCAATTACACGAAACAGTTCTCTCTCATATTATTCTAGTAGCTCCTTCACGCGAAGTTCTCATCCAAGATTTTCTTTTGAGAATAATCAAATAGTTATTTATGCAACAAGTTGCGAAATGATGATTTTTTCAGCTTGTCAGGGTAGGTGTCAGAAATTTGCAAGTTTTATATCCTTCAAAAGAAGAATAATAAAGATGTTGACAATCCAAGGCTTGTGCAGTCTCCCCTGTGTGGTCCAATGACCACCCTTATTTATACTACTATAGGTAGACATAATAAATCATACCTAGACATTTAGGTACTGTCATGAATGGCATTTCATGTAGGTAGATATCCTATGCACACAACCATTAGGTAGACACTACAGTCCTTTCCCCTTTAGAAAACTTCAAAAAATAACATTCATCACCAAAATAATGATAGCACAAATAAACTGACGAGTCCGTCACTTTCAAAGAACACATCTGTTCGCTAACAAAACTACAAAAACAAAAAGACGATTTCGCTATCCCTACATTGGCAACTTTACCAAAAAATACAAATAACACAAATCCATTCACCAAAACATAACATATGACAATTCCGCCACAAAAGAACAATTTCGTCCACCAAAAAATAACATTTCGTTATTACCAAAACAAAAAGACAATTTCGTCAATGCAACATCGGCCAAAAAAGAACATTCCGTTCACAACATAATGGCAATTCTACCATAAAAGAACAATTCTGTTCTCCACAAAAATAACAATTTGTTATAACAACAACAACCTGAAAAAGAAAAGGAAAACAATCTTGGGAATAACTCAAAAGAAATCACACGCTCCTTGATCCTCGTCGCCACTTTTATATCCTTCAAAAGAAGAATAATAAAGATGTTGACAATCCAAGGCTTGTGCAGTCTCCCCTGTGTGGTCCAATGACCACCCGTATTTATACTACTTTAGGTAGACATAATAAATCATACCTAGACATTTAGGTACTGTCATGAATGGCATTTCATGTAGGTAGATATCCTATGCACACAACCATTAGGTAGACACTACAGCAAGCTCCCGTCGTCGTCATACCGCAGCATGGGCAAGAGTAAAAGTAGTTGCAGCTGCTGTTTCTACGCCGATCTGCTGCAGTTTTAATCAGAACCTGAAAAGTCCTAATTCGGATTCGAGCTGCTCAGAGGATGTAGATGCAGCAGCTGTGTCTACGGTAGCCGCGAAAGTTATCGAAAAGTGGGTTCTGACAAAGGTGCCGAAAAGTGCTACTTTTCAGCACTCTTAAGAGTGCCGAAAAGTAGTACTTTTCGGCACTTTTGTTTTAGTGAAGAAAAGTAGGCCGTTTCATCAATGTAACCGCGAGTGAAAAGTAGAGGAAAACACAACGCAATTACAAAAAATTTATTTTGAGATCCTTCCAAGAGTTCCTTCTAAGATTCCTTCAGAAGTTCCTTCTATAAGGCCTGCAGGAGTTCCTGCAAGAGTATACCTCCAGAAGATCTTTCAGGGGTTTTTTTCTTAGATTTCACCAGTAGTTCCTTCGGATACCCCTCCTCCAGGAATTTCAACCAGTATTTCTTCTGGGAATCCTCCAGAAATTAATTGTAAGATTCACTCAGCTTTTCATTCCGAGATGTCTCCAGGATTCTTTCTGGAATTATTTCAGGAACTCTATCCAAAACTTTTTCAAGGATTCTTCCAGAAATTCTTTCTAAAATTCGTCCAGACCCCAGGAGTTCCTTCCGTGATTCCCAGGAGTTACTCCTGGAATTCTTCCAGGAGGCTGTGTTTCCTTCGATTTTTTTCTGAATTTCCTTCCTGAGTGAGTTCCTCCAAGAGTTCCCTAACGGTAATTCCTCATGGAAACCCTGTAGGAATGTGAAAACTCATGGAAGAACTCATGAAATTTTTACAGTAATTCTTTAAAAGCATCCTGGAGGAATCCGTAATAATCTACTAAAAGTTTTTCATTAAAATCATCTGGGGAATTCGAATATGTACTTTTGGAAGAATTTCAGATCGATCTACAAAAGAAATTCCTGTAGGAATACCTCATTCCTTTTGAAGGAATCCCGAAATACATTTCTAAAGGAATCTTGGAGGGTTCAAGAAAAAAAAAACCCTTGTGAAATCCTAGAAGAATCCCAGATGGAAGGGATTCCTCCACGAATTTCTTCAGACATTCGTACAGGAAATATTTCAGGGATTCCTCTAGGAATTGCTGCATGGATTCCCCCATGAATTTCCCCAAAAATTCATCCAGGGATTTCTTCAAAAATACCTCTAGAGCTAGAGATTCCTCCAGAAATTCCTCGTAGAATTCTTCTAGAGACTCCTCCAGGAGTATTTCTAGAGATTCCTCCGTTAACCCCTCCTAGGATATTCTCTAGGGATTCCTCCAATAATTTCTGCAGGGCTTAACTCGGGAATTCCTTCTGTGATTCTTTCTGGAACTACTTATTTTACAAATTCCTCCAAAGATTCTCCTAGGAACTCTTCTTCAGGAATTCCTTGTATTTTTTAAGGGATTTCTCCAGGAAATAATTCAGTATTGCTGTGTGCAGTCGAAATGCAAATTTCAAATCCGGGAGCACCAAATGCGGTAAGATTTTCTAACTGTGGTGTATACCACCCTGCCACCACTGTGTGGTTAGGAGCAAAACGAACGATCTTCAGCATAACCTAACGTACTTTTCAAAACCAATAAATCCTTTTGCTGCATTAATCACTCTGTTGCTCTGTACGTTGCAAGTTGCATTCTCAATTGTCTCCTTGGGCTGCTCATAGTTCTCTCAAAATCAAATGGATAGTTCTCATACATTGGTGCGATTATCAAGTTTGAATCGGCGATGTTGGCGTTGTGCTGGTGCTGAGAAAATTTACGGGTACTCATGCTCATCATGTACAAACAAAAAAGAAAAACAAAAATAGAACAAAAAAAAGGCAAAATCCAGACCGATCCAGACAAAAGCAAATTTGCTGAACAAAACGAATCGTATTGTGATTCAAAATGGCTTTATTGCAAATGGAACGTTCTATATTAAATTAAAATGAAACACAATAAAATACATTTTTTTTTTCAGTCACACAAAACGAGAAATGCAAAAAAAAACTTAAAAAAATAGAACCTTCTATCCAGGGAAAAAAAACACTGCAAACACAATCTCCTGGACGTCAAAAAACAAAAGGCCAAAAAATATAAATCCGAGCTTCACTGTACAAAAACCAGCCTCCTGTCACGCGGCCATGTTTTTGAGGTCAGCATCAAAATCCAGGAACGATAATTGACTGTGGCTGAATCATATCAATAACAATTCTAAATTTTATGGAAACTTTCTCCCCGTGAAGAAGACGAGCTGGTACTATTACGACTTCATTATGAAATAAATAATTAGGAAATTAAAAGTCATGTTTTGCTTTTAACTAACTGTTTTAAAAGGTGAAAGCAAATTCTGTTGTGTAAAATGTTTCGCCGTTTTCAATTATTGCTCATGGAATCATGTTTGTTTACAAACTTTGCGCTGTCATGGGGAACCAACCACCCGAGCCGCCGCTATTGTGTTCAACGAGGCGGCTGAAAGTGGGACAAAAACGATCATCTATGGCGGGCAAAAAAACCCCAAACACAAACGCACCACAAAAGAAAGCCAATCTCAGTTTTCGTACAAAAATATGTCACTGAAAATGTTCTGTGAATCGGTTTTACTTTGTTATCACATAAAAGATGTCTCATTGTGGCTATTGTTCTGGCGAAAACAAAAACTCCTTGTAGCCTCAGAATCACAGTAAATCACTTCAAAGCCACAAAAAAAAAACAACATCAAAACTTAAACCTTTTGTACAAAAAAAAAAATCTCATCCAGATATAAAAAAAAAACTCTTGCACGCGAAAAAAACATAAGATTTCAAAAACTGTTCATAATTAAAACACAAAACTTGATTTTATCCTCGTACGCCAGTTGTTATGTTCAATAATTGATCGGCATCCTCTCCTCTCCTCTTCTTGGCGTAACGTCCTCATTGGGACAAAGCCTGCTTCTCAGCTTAGTGTTCAATGAGCACTTCCACAGTTTTTAACTGAGAGCTTCCTCTGCCAATGACCATTTTACATGTGTAATATCGTGTGGCAGGCACGAAGATACTCTATGCCCAAGGAAGTCAAGGAAATTTCCTTTACGAAAAGATCCTGGACCGACCGGGAATCGAACCCGTCACCCTCAGCATGGTCATGCTGAATACCCGTGCGTTTACCGCCTCGGCTATATGGGCCCTTGATCGGCATGCATATACAATAAAACACAAGTTGTCTGGTTCACATCTTAAGCCTTTCTGTCTATATTTCACCTAGCACTACTCGGGAAGTCACTCATCTCTCACTACTCGAGAGTATCTCATAATGTTTAACCTATAGATACGTTAAAGGTAGTTTTACACTGCCGTAGCATACAGCACTGATTTGCGTTGCGTAATGAACCATTACAGCACTGTTTTCAATATTGATCAACTTCTTGATGCTTCTGGACGCAGGTTTGAGAATTTGTGACAACTGCACAGCATAACCTGCTATGATCAGACTTTCTTAAACATGGCTATGAACATCAGTGTGGAGTTTGATGAAAACGTTTTGTTTAAAACTATCATTAAGTCTTGCCTAAAGTAGTAATTTATGAAATTGCAAAAAACGTTGTACGCAACTCGGTGCAGAACTCGATTTTACAGCACTCGTCGTAATTATCCAACTCGGCAAGCCTCGTTGGATAAATGTACGACTCGTGCTGTAAAAATCTTCATTCTGCACCTTGTTGCGTAAACTACTATTGTGTAACGAGTTGCAATATGATGATTTTTACAGCATGAGTCGTACATTTATCCAACGAGGCTCGCCGAGTTGGATAAATATGACGGAGTGCTGGAAAAATCGAGTTTTGCAACGAGTTGCATATAACATTTTTTTCAATGAGAAAAAAATAATCACTGTGTTGCCGCTGGTGAAGCCAAATGACATGGAAAGAGATCGGTCAAAATAGATCAGTTGAGTGACGTGAAAAGACATCTATTGGTTTAATTATTTACGTTCATGCAGAAATAATTGAATCACCCTAAATGTCGCAGAATGTATCACAATGAAGCCAATGTATTGTTACGGATACGAACGATTACGGATATTACGAAAAGCAGACATAGATCGCCTTAGACCGAATTATCTTTCAGCTGTACTCGCACCAGATTGGAGATCACAGATTGGAGTTTGTGATCTGCTCAGAAGAATTCGGCTTCTGGCTTCAAACTATCCCTCTCGGAGCCCCTTTTCGCCGTAACACACTGTAATATAATCGTTTCCATCAGCACCATCATGCTTCAAGGGTGTTGTTCGAGATCCCCCACGTGTTCCATCAAGCTAGACGCATAACTTGAATCAAGAAGCTGTGCTATAACCGTCACAGTTTTTCAAGCTCTTGACGTGGACACACAGGTTGTTGCAAAAACAATTGCATTATGATTCATAATGCAACCCAAATGAGTTGCATTATGAATCATAATGCAACTGCTTTTATACTAAAGCCTGGAACACATAGCGTCCGTTCCGCCGAGGTTTGCGTTTTTTTGACAGTTTTCCCATGGGAAATGTGTCAAACTACTGTCACGCACACGCAAACGTATGCATTGTGTGGGGCACTTAAGGAAAAGTAGGCCGTAGTGACACTAAAACAGCAAGTAGGGTGCGGGCACCGGTTTTGGCCAGTCTAAGGGAAATCATTTTTATAAAAATAACCAAAAATCCTATGAAAACAACCAATGCGTCAAAAGAAAGGTTTCAATCTATATTTTGAAGGAAAAATGCAGAAATCATGCCAATACTTGATTTTTGTATTAAAAGTGGCACTGGCCAAAATAGAAGCTCTGCCGCAGTTTTGGCCATATTCTTGAGTTTGGTTTCTATTTTGGCCAATCACGTGTATTTCTTATGGGAGTGGCCAAATTAGAAGCACCCTGGCCAAAATAGATATATGGGAGCAGATTTTTTAAGGAAATATATTTTTTTCTTCCAGTTTTTAATCAAAATGTGTGGTTTTCACAGCTGTAATTATCATATTGTATTAGGATCTACTAGTAAAAAATAAATTTACGCCGATTTAGATCGCAACAGGCTCAATACCGCACTATGGCCAAAACTCCGGGCTGGCCAAAACTGAAGCTTCTACCCTATAAAATGCAATATTATAGGATTATAGTATTATAAATAATTATTATGCAATTATGTATTATAACTGGCTCATTATGCAACTGAAATGAGTTGCATAATAAAAAATAGTTGTATAATGTTCATAATGCAACTCATTTGAGTTGCATTATGAACATTATGCAACTCAAATGGGTTGCATTATGAAAAAGTCATTGCATAAAATTTTGTATGGAACTCGTTGCAAAACTCGATTTTTTTCAGCACTCTTCGTATTTATCCAACTCGGCAAGCCTCGTTGGATAAATGTACAACTCATACTGAAAAAATCATCTTTTTGCAACTCATTGCATAAATAACTATTTATACAATGAGTTGCACAATGAAGATTTTTACAGCACGAGTCATACATTTATCCAAAGAAGCTTGCCGAGCTTTTCCCTACCTATTTCGAAAACCTATGCCAACTCGCTCTCGACAGCCGCATAACTTTGACCCATTTCGCAAAGTCTATCGATTGTAAATATGTAGGCAGAGAAATGAAATTGATACCTATTGTTCCCGTCGCTCCAAGCAACCATGTAGTGTGTAGTGTAATCGAAAGGGAAGTTCGAATGTAATAAATCCAGAACTCTGTTCGATTTTCCTCCTCCCTCCTACTCGTATTCTGTTTTTGCTTCCGTTTCTCCCGACTCTTTTCTACATAAACAATTATTATGTGTAATAGATATTGGATTTATGCATACCTATACGATATATTATCAGGTTTGAACACCAATAATGTTGCCCGCATCCTTTTCTCGGGTGCCGTCTGTTTGGCGTTCAGTTCACTGTTCGCTAAGTGTGATACATATCGGATCGAACAGCATGCTAACAAGGGTATTTTCCGTGGTTCCGCCCATTATCACCGTGATTGTGATATAAAACTTTTAAAGTAAATTATCTTTGCTAATTTACTACAGCTTTCTGGAAGCAAAATTAAAACTAATATCCACCAGATGGGTTACAATGGAAAAAGTAATGATTTTTACACACTTATTATTGTTAGTTAGGAAATATCATAAAACGAATTTCTAAATTATAGAGTCTAATTGTGTTATCTTAGAAACAAACCAAGAACAAAATGTGTTGTAAAAGTAAAAGCAAAATACCAAAACTGATTATCATCAAATTATTGCAAAGAGAATGCTTGAGGAACCGACAGAATAAAATATCCAAATTATCCTATGATGAATTACAGTTTTTTTGTGTTTGGGTTTTGCAAATATGAAAAAAAAAAATATATATATATAAGTCCAGAGCGACCTTCCAATGAACGCATTCCGGCCATAAAAATGTTTAGGGTTAAAGAAATTCTTCACTAAAAACTATAATCAAAATGGGATGGATCTTTTATGTTACAGGTAGTGTATTCAACTAAAAAAAATAGTATATCTGCATTCTGCAACGACTTAAGTTAAAAAGGCATAATTTTCAATAGTTTTGTTCTTGGCTTGTGGTTTACGGCTTGATGGGTGTTTCTCTCAAAATCGGCGGTGGTCCCGATTACTACATATCAACAACAAAGTTCAATGACAATGCATTTAAATAATAAAATAAAACAATGCATGTGAATATATTTGCCTGTCTCATTTAATAATTTTGTTACTCCCACTTCACAATTGGTTGTTGAAATTGTTCTCCCAGTTGCGGATCGTGCAATCCCAACTGGGACGTGGAACCCAATCCGGAGATTGGAAGTTTGGAACCGTTCCTCCCCCCTTTTGCTGTTAAATATGCTTTGAGTGTAATGTAATTATACTGAACAAGTCACGAAACAATCGGAATTTTCTTTTTCTGTGTGTGTTTATATGCTGTTGTTGCAGCTGCTACTGACTGCTGGTGCTCTTGCCGGTGACCGATCATATAGCATCGACGGCGTCCACTTCCTCCTCGGAACTGTACTCGTCACCGAACTCGATGTCATCGTCCAGGTCGTTGTCGACGAATGTGACTGTGTCGTTGATGCGCACCGACTCTGGGAACTCGCCGTAGGTCTTGAGATTTCGCGCCTCGTCCGGGGTGTACTTGAGGATGACGTCCGCTTTCGAGTCCTGGTAGTCACGCAAACCGATGAGGATGATGTCGCCCTGGTTGATCCAGACCTGTGGCGGGGAAACAAGCAAACGTTAGAATAAGTTTTGTTCTGAAGGTTTGTTGAAATTCAAAAATACTCCTGTTGCCAAGTCGGAACCTGGGCATTGCTTGCAAAAACAGTGAGACTATGTTACTGTTGTTCCTTGAAATGTAAAAAATGAAACTCCTTCAAACTGTTTCTAGATTATAGCTTTTCTCAGAGCACTATGAATGCTACGATGCCCGTGAAAGGCACATCTGGACAGATATTGACCGACCCGGCTGACCAATAGGAAGCAATCAGTGAAGTACTAGATTGAAAGTAGTGAGCTGGATTTTTGTATGGTGAGATGATCAATTCTCCGTTTCTGCAATGAAATAGTGCAAACAGCTTGGGTTATTTGATTTCTTGCCTAATTTGATGCTGTTTGAGCAAAAGTTTGGGTAACTGTGTTGTTGTATTATTTATTTCTTGCAACTTCAACAACACAGTTACCCAAAGTTTTGCTCAAACAGCATCAAATTAGGCAAGAAATCAAATAACCCAAGCTGTTTGCACCATTTCATTGCAGAAACGGAGAATTGATCAACTCACCATACAAAAATCCAGCTCACTACTTTCAATCTAGTATTTCACTGATTGCTTCCTATTGAAACGCTGGTTCGAGCCTGGAAACCTTTTTCGAGTGTCGGCCACGCCATTAACACCTCAGCATGACCCGCCAAGAATTCGACGCATTACCCGTGTCAACACCGAAGCTCTATCATTTGCAGAAGATAGAAACATCCATCCGTAGCATGAAGTCGAACAGGACCCCGGAGATCGATCGCATATCAGCCGAGATGCTCAAAGCTGATCCCATAGTATATCTCTCAATTCTCAAGCAGGATTCCATATCGGACGATCCTGTGTGAACCACATTGTCACGGTTCGTATCATCCTGGAGCAAATCAATGAATTCCAAGATTCTCTCTACCTGATGTTCGTTCATTGATTACGAAAAAGCTTTCGACCGTCTCAATCATGAAAACGTGTGAGGAGCCCTCAGGCGCAAAGGTGTCCCTGAGAAAATCATCAGCCTCATTGAGGCACAGTATAAGGCATTTTCGTGCATAGTACTGCACAACGGTATCTTGTCCGATCTCATTCGGGTCGATGCTGGAGTGAGGCAAGGATGTATACTATCACCGCTACTGTTCCTCATCGTAATTGACGAGATTCTGGTAGGTGCCATTGATCGTGAACCGAATCGTGGGTTGCTGTGGCAGCCCATTACCACGACGCGCCTAAATTACTTCGAACTGGCTGATGACGTTGCTCTCTTAGCTAAACGGCGCTCTGATAGATATGCAGAGTAAGCTCAATGAAAATCCCCAATATGAAGCACATCGAGCACCAACAGCAGTCTCACAAAGTCTACCAGAACATTATGCACATACGACAGTCGGGAAGAAGCCCCTACAAAGATGTTTACTCGTCGTAAAACAACTTCCGGCAGCATCCCATCTAACTCAGCATATATATGACCCAAAGCCCTTCGCCCCCAGAAAACGTCAATTCAATCTTAGCTGAAAATAAAATCCTAGTGAAGATTTCGAGAGTAAATCAAACTAGTGTGGCGATAATACCCAACAACAAGCTGTAACTGGAGCTTGTTTCATTGAGACTCGCAATGCATGTGATGTGCACCAACATCACGAGTCTGAAGCTAAAGCATTTTTCATGTGCTCACAGCAAACTTTTCTCAATTTCGTATAGAGATTAGTACGTATAGATCAGGCTTAGGCAGCATCCATTACGTAACGCTAAAATCGAAATTTTTAGACCCCCTCCCCCCTCCGTAACGCTTTTTTGTATGAAAACCCGAACACTTTTGTATGGACCGTAACGCTCGGTCATACTTTCTCCCCTCCCCCTATAGCGTTTCGTAATTTGTGGATAGCGCCTTATGCAGTTTCAGGATGGTCAATGTCGAATGATACCCGCTTTAACCTTCACTTCATAAGACAAACGCAGTCCATCACGCCACAGAATCGAATCACGCCAATCCACTTAAGCCAACCCTCGTTCAAGGCAGAGTCAGACACATCCAACAGCAGATTAGAAAAATAACCACAGAATGACTAACATCTAGTTTGCCACGTCCTAACAGCGTTAGTACCAACACGAATGTTGTTGTTTTTCGGATAACCAACCGAAATGGTATGTTAGACATACGTAATGCCTGAAGTTCATAGGCACAATATGTGTTGAAAAAATGGACAAATTGAGTGGAAAAATTGCGAAAAAATCCACGTAGTGCTGGTGGGATTTGAACCCACGTCTCCCCAAGTTCGCTAGACAGGACAATAAAGCATTAAACAACGGCCATATACCGTGTAAGCACCAAACTTTGCGCAGTTAAGAAAAATCAAATTTCTAGTCGCTATAAAAAATACAAGCAAACAAAATATATCATGAACAACATGCTCATACGATAGACTAATGATCCTTCTTTGAGTCTGCAATATAAAAAAATCATAATATTAACCAAAAAATACTTAAAATAGAAAAACTATTTCATTGCCTTGTTCCTAAATTTGCGCACAAAATCTTCGATTGTTCCTAACTTTGCGCTTGGTGTGCCTAACTTTTCGCATGCTATGAATTGCTCAAAAAAGTCATCAAAAATACTATTATTTAATGTTTTCCCATTAAACTAAAGTTGTTCAGATCAGGTAGTGTGCCCTTAATTGATCTTTGAGGAAATACTTTGTCCTACGAGGGAGGGGGAACGGAGGCCTCCGGAGTTCCTGAATCCGCTGTTCGTACTAGGTACTGTAAGGATTCCGGACGTTCCGCGTTACTTCGGACGATTAACGAAATAAATACTCGGACGATTTACCGACTTTCAATAACACGCGTTTATTCTTTCCAAACATCTAACTCAAAACTCACAGTTTCTCTCTCGCTTCAACAGTGGCAGTGTTGCCACCACACTACCCCCCACCAGTTATGCCAGGAATCGTACTCGATGACCTGATGGCGTAACTTTCGTCCTTGTATCCGATAAGCACTCTGGTTGCTGACTACAGGAGTACGCTGGCTTCAACCTGTCGACGGATATTGTTTGCTTTTTTCCTCTTACCGATATTACCATGTACTTGTCTCCTCGCTCAATTACCTCGAAGGGACCATCATAAGGATGTTGTAGAGGTTTTTTCACCGTATCAACTCTGACAAAAACTCCTTTGCAGGTTTTAAGATCGTTGGGAACAAATACACGCTGCTTTGCATGATGCACTCCTTCGATGGGTTTG
This sequence comes from Aedes albopictus, assembly GCF_035046485.1. NCBI lineage: Eukaryota > Metazoa > Arthropoda > Insecta > Diptera > Culicidae > Aedes > Aedes albopictus. Next base: position 94,189,192 of record NC_085138.1, on the reverse strand, counting down.
ATGTTTCCCATAGTACTGCGAAGTGATTTCAGGAAATCCGAACGTCCAACTTCAATCGTAGTGTGTTCAAAAAACTCACCTGGGATACGGAGGGGCTGTCCATACACCTGAGGCCTGAGGATGATAAGCGGTAGTACGGGTACGAACTGTACCGAGCCACGCAGTCAATTCCTGAAACAGCTGCGATTCGAATTGCCGACCTTGGTCAGTACTTATTGTTTCAGGGACGCCAAAGCGGGATACCCATGTATTACAAAAGGCTTGTGCAACGGTTTCCGCTAGTATGTCCGGCAACGGTACTGCTTCAGGCCAACGACTAAACCTATCGACCATTGTTAGCAGATATCGGTAGCCATTAGAAGGTGGTAAAGGTCCAACCAAGTCGATGTGCACATGGCTGAACCGTCCTCGAGGAACACCGAATTCACCAAAAGCTGCATGAGTGTGACGGTTGATTTTGGAACGCTGGCATCTGTCACATGATCTAACGAATTCGGAGACATCCTTATTCATCGATGGCCATACGAATTTAGCGGATATGAGCTTTCGAGTAGCACGTACACCGGGATGGGACAAATCGTGCACAGCGTGCATGACGCTCACACGATGATGCTTCGGAATGAATGGTCGTGGTTGTCCGTTTCCTGAAACATCACAATATATTTGCTTAGATGACTGACCAATGATCCGGGTATCCAAGCGAAGTGAGGAAGTTTTGCTCGTTAACAGCTTCTGCAACTCCGGATCTGCCACTTGATCTACAGCAATATCGTCAAAATTGATTACGGATGGTGTAGTAATGGCATTCACTCTAGACAGGGCATCAGCAACGAAATTGTCTTTTCCGCTAATGTGTCTGATAGATCTCGTGAAGCTAGAGATGTATTGCAAATAACGTTCTTCATGGGGCAAGTGCGTAGAATTCGAGTCAAGAGCGTAGGTAAGCGGTCGATGATCGGTGAAAATAGCAAAATCCTTACCTTCAACCAGGTGACGAAAATACTTGACGGCGAGTTTCATCGCCGTTAGCTCTCGACCGAAAACTGAATATTTCTTCTGCGAACTGGAGAATTTCTGCGAGAAGAATCCCAGAGGTTGCCAACCGCCGTTGTGATACTGTTGCAGCACTGCTCCTGCTGCTATATCCGAAGCATCGACCATTAGAGCCAACGGCTTCGAAACGTCGGGATAATGCAATAATGCCGCCTCGGCTAAACCTTTTTTACATCTGATGAACGCTGCTTCTGCTGTGGAATCCCATTTCAGCTTCCGAGTATCATTCTTGCGATTTCCTTGGATCATATCTTGTAATGTCTTCTGCGTTCCTGCGGCACCTGGTAGAAAACGCTTGTAGCCGTTTACGAGAGCTAGGAACCGCCTTAGTTCCTTGACTGTGGTAGGCTTCGTATATTCGACGACTGCAGATACCCTTTTTGGCTCCGGTTTCACACCTTCAGCATTAACACGATATCCTAAGAAATCCACTTCCGGTTGCGCAAACTTGCATTTCGCCAGGTTCAGTACTAGACCATTTTTCTTCAAACGATCAAAAACGATCCGAACATGGCGCTGATGCTCTTCCTCTGTAGCTGATGCAATGCAAATATCGTCGACAAATACTATTACGAAATCCAAATCCCCGAAAATACTATGCATAAATCGTTGGAACGACTGGCTGGCATTGCACAGCCCGAACTGCATTCTCGTAAATTCGAATAACCCGAACTGCTGTCTTGGGGACGTCGCATTCCTCTACTGGAACGTTGTAGTAAGCTCGCACCATATCCAGTGTTGTGAAGAACTTTTTACCCAGGAAGCTGTTCAGCAGGTCATGGATATGGGGGACAGGGTACCGATCAGGAATAGTGACACGGTTCAAGCTTCGGTAGTCTCCCACAAAACGCCATTCTCCATTCTTCTTCGGGACACAGTGCAGGGGACTGGCCCAGCTACTTTTAGACGGGCGACATATTCCGATTTCCATCATCATCTCGAACTCCTTTTTCGCTGCTTTCAATTTGTCAGGAGCCATTCTGCGTGCTTTGCATGCGACCGGAGGGCCTTTGGTCTGGATGTGGTGCGTAACGTTGTGTTTGATTTCGGATCGCATAGTTGGTGGTGTAGTAATTTCGCGGTATTCAACCAGCAAGTCGCGAAAGGGATGGCCAACATCGATCATCGTGACGCCATGAAGCACGGCTTGTGTGAGTCCACCGGTAGAATGTAGTTTTGTTTTTCCATCGATTAGCCGGTGGCTACCAAGGTCCACAAGGATGTCAAAATAGGCCAGAAAGTCGGCGCCGATTATGGCTGTAGTGACATCAGCGATTAGAAAGTTCCACGTGAAACGGCGCCGCAGTCCCAGATCCATAGTAACAAAGCGGTTTCCGTATGTCCTGATTGTGGATCCGTTAGCGGCGTGAAGTTGAAAGGTAGAAGGACCGTGGGATTTTTCTCTGGAGCTAGCAGGAATAATCGACACATCCGACCCGGTATCGATCAGGAACCGAAATTGCGAAGTTCGGTCGAAGATACGAAGACGATGACTCAACTGGTTCCCGCCCACCTCGTTGACAACAGGCGGGCGGTTGTCTAGTTTTTTGACGCTTGATAACTGCATGGACCGCGGCACTGTTCTGCGTCATTTCCAAACTTGCGATGATACCAACAAACGTTGTTCGAACCAGCTGCTTGCCGACTCCGGGAAGTTGATCGAGTCCGAGAACGTTGTGGATTGGACCTCATTCGGCGGATTTCGGCAGTCAATGCCGCGATTTGGTTGGCCAGGCTTTCCTGTGAGTACGGGTCTTGATTGGACGATGGTGCTACGGATGCCCTAACATCAACGGCAGCCGATGTTGGCGGCGACAAGTCGATCATTTTATCGCCCATTTCCGCGATTTTCGCCAATGTTCCGTCGTGGATGCTTAGAACAGCACGAATGTTAGCCGGGAGACGTTGTAGGAAAAGCATCTTCAGCAGAGACTCATCAACGTTTAGGCCTGCGGACAGCTCCTGCATCTTCGCCAACAAATGTGTTGGCCGCAAATCGCCAAGGTCACAAGAGCTCAGGAGACGCTCGAGACGTGATTGTGGCGTCAGCTCAAAGCGGGAAATGAGTCGAAGTTTAACAGCATCATACTTGTCCGTAGCCGGGGGATTTTTCACCAGATCCGCGATGTGGCATATCACGGATTGGTCTATTTTTGCCACAATGTGATGGAACATCGTGGTGTCTTGCGTGATTCCTGCCAAGGCAAATTGCGCCTCGGCCTGCGCGAACCACATTGCCGGGTCCGATTTCCAAAATTCCGGCAATTTGACAGCAACTGCGGCTGCTGCCGGCTGCGACTGATTGTTTACGTTTTGCGCCTGCCGATTTTCAGTCATGTTTAGAACTTGTTTTTGCTCCGTATTTCGCGTAATTCCGATTGCTATCACCGTCGACGGTCACCAATGTGAGGATTCCGGACGTTCCGCGTTACTTCGGACGATTAACGAAATAAATACTCGGACGATTTACCGACTTTCAATAACACGCGTTTATTCTTTCCAAACATCTAACTCAAAACTCACAGTTTCTCTCTCGCTTCAACAGTGGCAGTGTTGCCACCACAGTACCTATCGTGAAAACAATCCAAACTTCATGAGGAATTTTCCAGTGGCTAAAGACCAAAGGTAAAAGCTTCCTGATAAATGAAGTGACCGTTACGGATAGGAACAATAAGGGGTAATTTAAATATGACGTCCATCTTTGGGGGGAAGGGGTTGGGGTTGTCTGAAAAAGTGTGACATGCCATGTATTAGGTGTACTATGAAGCGTGACGGAGTGGCTCGGGGAAGCAGGGGGTTCTAAAATTAAAAAAAAAAAATGGTGGATGTCATATTTGAAGAATCATCCCTAACATTGACCACCAAAAAAGCCAAATAAAGGACTGTTCACAAATAACGTCACATATTGTAGAAAGACGGAGAGTGCCTGCCGTAGTGCTACGGTTCATACAATTTTCTACTAATTTCTATACAAAATCTGCTACATGGTGAAGAGGCAGGCCTGAAATTGTCAGTACTAGTGTTACATAATATTTAAACAGTTCATGAGTCATGTATTCAAGTTCAACATGCATTTACTGAAACTGCGCAAAAATTAGGAACACTGTGCAAATCATGCTTCCAAACATTGCGCACCACTATTTACTAATTAAATTGAAAAAATATTACGAACTGTGATTGATATTATAAGAATATCACTTTTTTTGTCAATTAACAGCAAAATTAATCATTGTTGCATAGTTTTATCGAGGAAAATGCTGATTTTTAGTAGAGTTACTTCTTGGGAACCGTGTTAAGGCGAGACAAATTTTGACGTTTTTGCGTATTTTTTGTTTATTATTCAACATAAACAAAGATTTTATGGCAATCAAATATTTCTCAAATAATGTTTATGTTTACACAATGCTAGTGCAATGATTAAACTGATGAATATGTTGACATTTAGTTATTTTTTTCGTTATTTTACAAGAATGCGCAAAGTTTGGACCTGCGCAATGTTAGGTGCGCACACGGTAGTACTAAATTGAACTGTCGAAAAACCGTAATGCTTCAATGCATTCATAATGTAGAATAAACGCTTCATTACTTGACATATCTATATAAATAAAAATGGAATGGTGTTTGTATGTCACGAATAGGCCCGGGAACGGGTCAACAGATCGACATGATTCTTTCACTGTTGCATTCCGCCAGGGCTCCGACATGTTCGTACGAAAAAATAATTAGGAAAAGCGACCGGGAAGGCAAGAAAAACGGGAAAATAAGAAATTCCATTTTGAGGGGCATTTCTTCATGGAACGGGATGTTTAAAAACAGAGTAAGCAGGCAGTACGACGTTTGCCGGGACTGCTAGTGTAGAATAAAAGTTATTTCGCATTACTGCTCATGATCGCATGGTTGACGTAACCACCATTGGCAATGTCAGCATTCTCAAGCTAATATCTATTACATGTACATAATTGTGACCAATTTTTTTTCAATAGAGCCAAAGACCTAATCACTAGCTAGATGTGAAAATGAAAAAAAAAAATAACTTCTATTAAATATTTATTGTTAAAATTTCAAAAGTGTGTTGAAAACTGCAGTTGCGCTTACGTCAACTATGCGAATATGGGTAGATCAGCCATACAAAAATACGATTGAATTAATGTTATGATATAATGCTTGTGGTTACTTGGGTCCTTTTCGAACCACAAGACCAAACAATTAGAAGGTGGAGCGGACCTGGTTGGATGGTTAGAACACGTGACTATCACGCCGAGGATCTGGGATCGTATCCCACTCCCGACAAACTCACAAAATGTGAGTTCTTCCTTCGGAAGGGAAGTAAAGCGTGGGTCCTGAGATGAACTAGCCCAGGGCTTAAAATCTCGTTTATACAGATAAAAAAAAACAATTAGAATAGTTATCAAACACGAAGCGATTTTTTGTTCTACGCTTTGAGTTCATATTCATATGGCGTGCTATGTTTGTGTTGGTTGTACCATGCGCAATACTACTTAACCAATTGACCTTCATCCTGACCCTTTCAGATGACAGTCATCCAGCAGTGAGTTGCCACTGTCCGTTTAGGCCACCAGCGCTGGTGGCAATATTCTTGCCACTGCCTGTTTAGGGTACTTTTCTTCTTTTGACTTCAGCAAAAAGCCGAAAAAGAGATTTTAGAGTGGATTAGGGCTTAACCCATAATATAAACTGTGTAGTTCAGCTCATGTCAAACCATAAATTGATTATTTCTTAAAATATTTACCAAATCAATAATTTTACAATAAGTTTGAGCTAATTTTCTTCACGCGGTCAAATTCAGCCATTTTTGAGACTACAAATGGCTCCCAAATTGTTGTTAAAGCTTTGTTTAGTACCAAAAAAAACCAAGCATTGTAAGAAATCCCAATTTTGCGTAAACCAAAAAAAAAGTTCGAAATTGATTATTTTAAATCAGAAAAAAATACAAACAGTAGGTGGCAATATAGTTGCCACTGCCTTATAAAGGGTTAATGTGCGTTCGGCTGCTCAGGAGATTTGCATAGAAAGAGCTCGGTGGGTGCTGATGGAGGAAATAGAAATTTGTTGTTGTTGCGGCCAGGCTTGACAGGCGATTATCTGAGGAGAAAAAATAAAACTCAGAAATCACAACGCAAATCGTCAACAGCACCGAGCGCGAGCTCGTCGCGCAGCGAGGAGTTTGTCCAACACTCATGGTACGGCCAGAGTGGACGCGTCACGCGACGCAACGCGGATTTCCCATACGATTTGACAGCTCCTTATTATTGTTATTCCTTTGCGTGCAAATTTCCGCGCCACGTCGCGTTGCGCGTCCACTCTGGCCGGTACCTCATAATTGTTTGTTGTGTTTCTCACGTCCACTCACACTCAAAAAGCTCTCGCGATTTCCACTGCCATACAAAGAAAGACGCTCGAGGCAAAAATTGGACTCTTTTATCCGAAATCTTCATAGGCTCTATTTTCGTTCCTCTTCCTCGCTCAATTTTTATTGCCACTGTGTTTGGGGTTCGTTCGCTCCCTCGCCACAAGGCAGAAGCAAAACACCGCTCTAGAGCATGTTGCTAAACTCTTTAGATTTTGAGAAGAATAGGCCTAATCGAATAACTAGCCACAGAAGTCCAATATCGCCACTGTTCCTGTGACTAACATCTAGTTTGCCACGCCCTTACAGCGTCAGTAGCGGTACTAGAAGTGTCAGATAAATTTTGTCTACCAAAATAAAAGATGCTCTTCAAGCTGGACACTGCCTAATGTTAGTGATTGTTCAGTCTGTGCAACCTCTGGTTGAAGACGGTGTAGTGTCTTTTCAAAAGCAATCAATTATTACAATAAGAGGTATAAATTTAATTAAAAGGGAAAAGTGACTACAGCGCCATTGGAGTTCTAGTGTATTTCTATTGCCTAATCAGAAGACGTTTAAAGTCAGCTGATTTTGGGGGCCGTTGACAGTTCTCATATGAAAATGACAGTTTAGCGTTTGCGCCTGTGTTCGGGCCTGTCAGCTGAAAAGGTCTTTTATCAAGCCTGGTTGCGGCTTTTTTGTGTCAAGATCGTGATGGTGCACAAGCCTGGTACATATACTCTGAGAAAAACGGGAGCGGGACATTTGGCATAAAGTCATTTGGCATAAGGTCGTTTGGCATAAGGACATTTGGCATAATAGAAATGCACCCTTCTTTATTATGCCAAGTGACCGTTATGCCAAATATCTTTACGCCAAGTGACCTTATGCCAAATGACTTTATGCCAAACGACACAGACCCGGGAAAAACAATCAGATTAGTGGACGCACCGAAATCAGAATTTTCAACTCGAACGTGAAATCTGTGCTGTTGTACGCCAGTGAAACTTGGTATGTATCAGTGGAGAACACTCAACGGCTGCAGGTCTTCATCAATAGATGCTTGCGGTTTATAATTCGTGCATGGTGGCATCACTATTGGATCTCCATCGTCGATGTCATCCCTGATGTCATCAAAAGCCGATAGCGACAGAAATTCAAAAGCGAAAGTGGGGCGATACTCTACGCAGGAGCGGAAACGAAATCTGCTAACAAGCGTTAATTGGAACCCAACAGGACATCGCAGCGAAGGCAGACCCAGAGGCTCATGACAGTCTCGCCAACGAAATCAAGCAAGTCCCCAGAGATGGAGATCTTTCAATTCGGCCCTCTGCACCACCATGGGTGCTCTGGACTGAAAGTAAGTATTTTGTGGATTTGTACCCTCGTCTACGTTTAATGATGCGTGGTTTTCCTATACTTAAAACATTGCTTGTCACAATTGCACAACCACCCCCTCCCCCATAAGCTAAGCTGCTCAAAAGCTTTTGACTGTTAATTAGCATTTCAACAGCTCGAGGTGTTTTTGCTTGGAAGCATTCAGAATGCTTTTTAATTGCTCTTCAAATGCTAGGACCAAAGAGTATGAAAGATATGTTACGTGTTTGATAACGCATGTTATCTCTTTCTTACATAGTCTATGCTGCCGTGAATCGCATATCAGTCCCATTTGCATAGGAAATCCAGCAAAGATGGGACTGATATGCGATTCACGGCAGTATGCCTCTGTTGACAGATTTGTATATCTGAGTTGCTTATTCATTTTTCCCTTGGTTTCTGCACCATAAGTTGCAATTGCAATGAAAATTAATAGTTGCAATTTGCACTAACTCAAATCGAGTTGCGATTTAAAAGTAGGTAGGTATCCCAGGTATCGTACACACTAAGAATGAATCGCAGAATTCTGTGAAATATTTCACCGAATCTAAACTGTAAACTATGTTTTCACAGATCTTTCTGTAAAATTCGAAACTTTCCAATGCAACTGTCGAAACTCCACAGAAAATTCGGTAAAGGTAAATAAATTACAAAATTCTGTGAAATTTTTACATTTCGGTTCGGTAAACAACCAAAGCTTTACCGAAGATTGCGATTTTCACCGAATTTCTGTGAAATCGGTAGTCAGCCATATTCCCAAGAGCGCGCGGGGTGTCAAAACAAAATTAGTTGGATTTATTTGTTATTTCGTGAAAGTAGTGACTCAAACTAAAGTGAAATTCAGCAAAAAATGTCCTATAGGAGGACAAGAGGTTAGTTGGTGTTTATCGTAAGTACTATTTGCACCCTAATATCATTTTATAGTCAATTATTTGCTTTCTGTTTCTGCCAGATTGAAGTACCCGGACATACCACCGCGAAGCATCCCAGCATGAAAAACCGTGTTAAACACCACTTTCGTTCTGTGAATCTGTATCTTCCCTTCCTTATATTTATAGTTGAATGCTGGAATAAGAATTACATGTTTAAACAAACAATATATTTCATTTATTTCTGATTTTTAGTTTTAGGAAAACTAAAAAAACACTGAATAATTCGGTGAAACCAAATAATCAAAACAAAAAATTACCGTATACATTCGTGGAAAATACACCGAAAGTTCTGTGAAACCAACAAAAGTAAATGATGAATTCACAGAAAATCGGTGAAAAAAGTCACCGAAATGTTCGGTGAATTTGACAGAAGAGCATTTTCAATCTTCACAGATTGTTCGGTGAATCGAAAAATCACCGAACAGTTTACCGAAAAATCTGCTGTTGAGAATTCGGTGAAATTTCACAGAATTCTGCGATTTATTCTTAGTGTGTACCAACGACAAAATTCGCGCTGGGCTCTGACGTGTTCGTGCGCAAAAATAATTGGAAAGTGTCAGAGAAGGCAAGAAAAATAGAAAAATCTGAAATCTCGTTTTGAGCGGCACATTTCTATGAAGCTGGATGTCAAAAAACGTTTTAGGCAGGCAGTAGGACGTTTGCCGGGACAGCTAGTATGCACTAAAATGTTGAACACCACTGTCATCCTTCTAGGCTACGAACAAAGGCTATAGGTAACTTAATATCTACAGTCTACATACAGATCTAGTTATTAAAAATAATTGCGTTGTAGTAAATCCTGTATTAGGGGACCCCGGGGCAAAAAGGACACCGGGGCAAGAAGGACACCCTTTGATTTCCCTATGAAACGTAATGATATAGGCATAATTGATGGATGCTGAACCTTCTCCACAATCTTATAATGTAATATTCATCATATTTTGAATTAATAGTTCTGAATTGAGCTAAAAAATTCTAAAAAGATTGCTGCATCTTGGATCTGGTCAAAAATTATAACAGTGACATCGCACAAAATAAGGGTTTTCAAAGGCCATTTCATATTTCTTAAGGTTTATTCGAATTTGATGGCAAGTTTACAATAATTACAGTTATTTGTAATAGAATACTACTGGATGTGCCGTCATTTTATGCAAAAATATGCATTAAAATGCACTATTGACAATCCGGGGCAAAAAGGACACCTCTGCCCGGGGCAAAAGGGTCACTCTTTGATTCGCACTTTGCTTGAACATAACCTTGAATCCAAATGTCAAACAGTTGTTGTTGTTGTTGTTGTGATTTCAAGTGGCCGGCCGAGGATGGTGCGCAGGTAAAAGTGGATCGCGACCCAGAAACAACGACATTCCGCCAGCAGGATCGCGAAAATCAAAGCGGTGGCCGATTCCGGCATGCCGCTAAAGCGAGCAGCCACCCAGCAGGGCATTCACCGAAGAAAGCGGATTTATTAGGTAGGTGTCCTTTTTGCCCCGGTAGAGTGGCCTTCTTGCCCCGGCCCATTTTTTTAATGAGAAAAACAACCGAAAGAAATGTTAATATTTTGTGCACTTTTATAATATGTTTCATATCAATATCGATTTAATTTTGTAGATAGTAATCTACATTACACTTTGCGTTCAATAAACGTTCGATTTACTGATGTTTTACCGTGTAATAGTTCAAAATGCTTAAGGTGACCTTCTTGCCCCGGGCCCCCCTACGATAGGTAGCTACTGTAACAGTAATGTATGAAAGGAAATACTACAACTACCATATTCTGGCGGGGCCCGGGTTCTCTAGCTTTTGTTGAGTATTGAATTAGATTCTGCTATGCCTGACCCCACTTTGTACCTACCACAACAAAAAATCAAAGGGAAAGTGCAATTTGCCACTGCGCTTTGTTGTAAACACAGAATCTGATCTGATGAGTAACAAGATTTCACAACATGAAGTATACGTCATCCTGTTGTTTTATATTTCAAGGAATGGTTATTTTCATCAACATCCCAGATCAATCACTCTGATCGTGAGTGCATACCTACGACTGCAATGCGCGAAAAAAGAAAATAACATTTGCGTCGACGTCATAAACTTTTGCAAACAGACTGCATTCGAAACGAGGAAGGGGTGATTTTGCTCTGTCAGCAAAATCGCAGCGCACTGCCACCCCCTATAATACCTAGCCCTATGGGACCTATTGCTACCTGGCACGAGACGCTTTTCGAGAAAAAAAAATTCGATTTCTTTGTTCGTCATACGCAGGAGATCAAACGATTCCTTGAAACCGGAAGTTAGTGCTCACCTTTTTTCGGAGTTTGCCTCTGATGTGACACAGTCGCTTGACACCGTCGAAGCACATCGCCTCCAGCCTGCCATTGCCGAGCATTTTCGTGACCTGTGCGTATTCCTGTTCGTCTTCCTTGAAGATCAGCTCACGCTTTTCCGACTCGTTTTCGTTCTTACCGCGACGACGGTTCTTTCCTCCCTTTCCTTTATTCTTCGGCATGGTGGTTTCCGGTGCTGTTCGGTCTAGTTTCAAGCACGTCTCGTGGGTTTAACGACGGAATTTCCCGACGACAAAAGCGATTACTCGCAAACACACAAATGGCGAACTTAGTCGCACACGCGAAAAAGAGAGCTGGAAAGCAGTTCGGCCTCGCGGATGACAGAACGTCTCGTCCATCGTGCGCACTCGGCAGAGTTTTGCTCTTCCCGCGATGTCAAAGTTGAGCTAAACTGAAAGTACGTTCAATGCCAACCAGTAAGGTTGGTTCACGCGGGTGGGAACAACAGCAGAATAGATGGCTGCGTCCTTATAAGAGCCACACTGGGCCAAAAACTCATCCTAAAGCTTACGTTGATTTTTAGATTACATTGCAAGTTCACAGCCAAACAGACGATTCAAAACATAGTCACGGAAACATACTCGCCTAACACGCTAAGATCAATTTGCCTTTTTTTCCAAAAAAGTGCTCAACCGCAAATATGCGTAAATGATACTCAATAGGTAAACAAAACTCAAATATGGGTAATGTGGACCCACATATGAGTAATTGTAATCCAAATATGAGTTAATAATATCCATAAATGCGGTTGTGCACTTTTCCAAAATGAGTTTTATTTACACATATTTGCGTAAAGTTTACGCAAATTTGAGTAAAATTTACCCATATTTTAGAAAAATAGGTAAACTGATCTTAGCGTGAATGCCAACCTAATGCGAACCATGAACTAGATGGCGGTAGGGGGTAAACATCAAACTCTTTAACAATATCGATGCGAGCAGCACCAGGTGGACCCGAGGAACAGTTGGTTGGTGTACCACAGACAAACAGACAGCCAACCCTAATACAAAAATATGATACAATGTGTTTTACAACAATAGAGTTAATAAACTATAGAGGACGAATGTCGCTGGTGTTCCCTTTGTTCTCGCTCGGAAACATGTCGGGTATCTATCTGTCAAACTGCATACTTTTTCGCTTTGACACTTATACCCCTGCCTATCTCCGCCAGCAAGAGATGTTGCGGCGGCGACGCCAGCGACATTCTTCCTCTATAGTTTATTAGCTCTATTTTTACAACCCTTTCGGGCTATTATCTCGTTCATACACGAAATCATACAATCATTCACCTAATTGTCAGTGTAAATTACATTTTTATTAGGGCACTCTTCAAAAGGATTTGGCTCATGCATTCAACAATATATTTCAATTTCATTTTCACCAGAGGCGCTAGTGTTTGATCGCTTTCACATTTGATAATGAACACCTTGGGGGCCATGCACAAATTATGTCACGCTTCTAGGAGGGAGGGGGGTTTTGAATAACGTGACGACTCATACAAATAATTTTGAAGTCTCATACAAAAAGTGTGACATAGGGGGGAGGGGGGGTTAAAAATGGTCGATTTTTGCGTGACATAATTTGTGTATCACCCCTTGCGGATGATGAGAACGAATATTACAGGTGTACGATAGGAATGATTAGAGTGTTATGTCTGCTTGTTTGTGGTTCAAACGTTTGAAATAATTCTGGAGCAACATTTGAAAAGGGCGCAAGAGGTCATGTGTCTTTTTTCGAAAATGCTCCGTAGGGCATAACAGCAGCCCGCCCACGCAAATGAACACCGTTATCCGAAAGATCGATGTTTGCTCTATCTGATAACGGTCTTAGTTTTTGTGAATAAGCTGATGGGGGCTCAGGAGCGACGTGTGAAGTCATTGTTTATCAATGCTTGTATGCTCCCAAACACCAAAGATCACAGAATTGAGATAAAAAAATCAACTTTTTAAGGTTTTTTCTGATTACAAATGTGATATGTAATGTTTTCTTCAATTTTATTTGCACACATTGTTCGGAGAAGTTGTAGCAAATAAGTAAATCTTAAAATTTGTGCCAAAAGAATTAAGTTTTGACAAGATTGTACACACCATATTTCGGTTTTTTCGTCCAGCAAAATGAATGGGGCACGCTCGGTGTAGTACTAGATTTGTAGTAATGAGCTGAATTTTAGTATGGTGAGAAGGTCAATGGGGCACGTTCGGTGTAGTACTAGATTTGTAGTAATGAGCTGAATTTTAGTATGGTGAGAAGGTCAATTCTCCGTTTCTGCAATGAAATGGTGCAAAAAGCGTGGGTATTATGATTCCTTGCCTAAATTGATGCTGTTTGAGCAAAACTTTGGATAACTATGTTGTTTATGTTGCAAGAAATGGAGAAAACAACAACACTGTTACCCAAAGTTTTGCTCAAACAGCATCAATTTAGGCAAGGAATCATAATACCCACGCCTTTTGCACCATTTCATTGCAGAAACGGAGAATTGACCTTCTCACCATACTAAAATTCAGCTCATTACTACAAATCTAGTACTTCACCGATCTGTCCTATAGGAGGCAATCAGTGAAGTACTAGATTGAAAGTAGTGAGCTGGATTTTTGTATGGCGAGATGATCAATTCTCCATTTCTGCAATGAAATGGGGCAAACAGCGTGGGTTCCCAACTAACATTTATTGTGAATGTAAACGTCAACAAAGCGTCCTTAATACGGCTTGATGCTGAGTTACTGTGTTGTACATATGGACGGAAGCTTCTATGCAAGCCCTATACCAATGAATCTGGCGAACTTAATCAGCTTGTACATGCTGTGCGATCAGCTTCTATGCCACCTAGTCATAGCTCTTTTCTCGGCTCCTATGTAACCACTAAATGAATAACATCTTGAGAAGGCGCTTTTTCAGCCTTTTCGCAGTTGTTAAATAATAGTCTTACGGCATCCCCAAATTAAACGATTAAATATAATTAGGTTATGGATACCGTGATGCAATACATGTGGAACTGGAATTATCATTTTTAAAATTGAATAATTAAAGTACTTGCCGCTACTTGGAATCGAACTCCCGATCTCCGTATCCACTGGTCCCGATGATGTCCTCGCTGCCACACTGCTATATATAAATAACATAGAAAATAGCCCGTTTTGTTTTACTCCAGACAAGGCTTCATAATTGTGCCACAAGAAACCTTACCCAACTTCATCTTGCTGTAAAAGCTTGTGAAACGTCAAACGCAATAATGTTTACATTGAACAAGCTGTGTGGTTGCGCCAACAGATTCTTCTTCACAGCTTCTAGCTGAAAGAGTGTTCTTTAAACGCCTACGAAGCGCTGCTGTTTTGTGTCTTGGCAACATTACAAAACGTACTGTATAAAATCAGCTGTTGTAGTGGCTGGGACTCTTACTCGATTTGCACATCTTCCAGCATTGAATTAAAGTGCAATAAAAGCAACCCAAATAATTTCACAGCACATACATGGATAGCTGTAAAGAATTTGTGTAGTAGCTATATATCCCGCTTAAAGTTTGTTTTGACAATAATGTTTATATCCGACAAGCCGTGTTGGTAAACCAACAGTTTCTTTATTACAGCTTCTAGCCGTAATGAAATCGCAAAACGGCCTTTAAAGCGCTGCTGGTTTGGGGATTTGTCAGTATAATGAATTGTACTGTATAGTAGCAGCTGTTTTGTTAGTGGGGACTCCTATTCGATGTGTTCAAGTTTTCACATCTTCCGGGAAATCTCCCGGAGTTGGAATAGGGTGGAGTAAAGGCAGCCCCAGTGACAAGTAATGGATTTCTGAAAACCGAGTTTGGTAGCTGTATGGTGCTTGTTTTGCAGTCGTGTATTAGCTTATGATTTATATTTGACTAGCTTTCCTTTTATTCAGCGTTGACTGCTTTTACTCGATGGTTACACAACAGAAAGCAAATGACTGAAGCTTATAGCGCTGAAAATGTTAGTTGGGTTATATGATTTATTGACTAATTTGATGCTGTTTGAGCAAAAGTTTGGATAACTGTGTTGTTGAAGTTGCAGAAAAAAATAATACAACAACACAGTTATTCAAACTTTTGCTCAAATAGCATCAAATTAGCCAATAAATCATATGACCTACGCTGCTTGCACCATTTTATTGCAGAAATGGAGAATTGATCATCTCACCATACAAAAATCCACTGTGTTGTTGAAGTTGCAAGAAATAAATAATACAACAACCCAGTTACCCAAACTTTTGCTCAAATAGCATCAAATTAGTCAAGAAATCATATAACCCATGCTGTTTGTACCATTTCATTACAGATATGGAGAACTGATCATCTCACCATACAAAAATCCAGATGATCGATTCTTCATTTCTGCAATGAAATGGTGCAAACAGCGTGGGTTATATGATTTCTTGCCTAATTTGATGCTGTTTGAGCAAAAGTTTGGTTTACTGTGTAGTTGAAGTTGCAAGAAATAAATAATACAACAACACAGTTACCCAAACTTTTGCTCAAACAGCATCAAATTAGGCAAGAAATCATATAACCCACGCTGTTTGCACCATTTCATTGCAGAAATGGAGAATCGATCATCTCACCATACAAAAATCCAGCTCACTACTTTCAATCTAGTACTTCACTGATTGCCTCCTATTCTCCGTTTCTGCAATGAAAAGGTGTAAAAAGCGTGGGTATTATGATTCCTTGCTTAATTCGATGCTGTTTGAGCAAAACTTTGGATAACTATGTTGTTTATGTTGCAAGAAATGGAGAAAACAACAACACTGTTGCCCAAAGTTTTGCTCAAACAGCATCAAATTAAGCAAGAAATCATAATACCCACGCTTTTTGCACCATTTCATTGCAGAAACGGAGAATAGGAAGCAATCAGTGAAGTACTAGATTGAAAGTAGTGAGCTGGATTTTTGTATGGTGAGATGATCAGTTCTCCATATCTGTAATGAAATGGTACAAACAGCATGGGTTATATGATTTCTTGACTAATTTGATGCTATTTGAGCAAAAGTTTGGGTAATTGGGTTGTTGTATTATTTATTTCTTGCAACTTCAACAACACAGTTACCCAAACTTTTGCTCAAACAGCATTAAATTACGCAAGAATCCATATAACCCATGCTGTTTGCACCATTTCATTGTAGAAATGGAGAACTGATCATCTCACCATACAAAAATCCAGCTCACTACTTTCAATCTAGTACTTCACTGATTGCTTCCTATTGACCTTCTCACCATACTAAAATTCAGCTCATTACTACAAATCTGGTACTTCACCGATCTGTCCTATTGCTGGAACGCCATCAGCAAACTGTAGTGTGCCGAAAACTCAGTAATGATAGCTGAAATTCAGTAAAGTTAAAAATTGCAGAGCATCAGCAAGAGAGTTGTAAAACACTTAGCATTTTCCTAGACACATTTTGCGCGCTCCTGCCCGAGACACTGGAGCGAGCAGAAGGGGAACGTTCAAAAATTACGTCCAACATTTGGGGGAGGGGGGGGGGGTGTCTAGAAAAGTGTGACAGTACGTGTATTGGGTATAGGAAAAGTGCGTGACAGAGGGGGGAGGGGGGGTCTAGAAATCCCAAAAAACGATGGACGTAATATTTGAATCTTCCCAAGGACGTGAAAATTCATCCAAAAAATGTATATTTTTCATCGCGGTTTGCATTAAAATGGAATGCGCCACTTCTATAATAAGCGTTCATCGCGTTTACTGTCTCTGGATACCGAAAATTAACTTCAAACGAACATTTTTATTAATTTTTGTTTCGTCTGAAAAAAAAAAAACATTTCGGCCAGACTCGAGCTCGGACACAATTGCTGAACGACCAGCAAAAAAAGCTAGCAAACCGCATTACTGAAAAATCAGCAAGAAATATTTTACTGGATGGATCGCTGGTTTTAGCAAAATTTTGCTGGTTTTTGACATGCTGTAAAACCAGCGATCCATCTAGTATTGTTGTTTTCTCCATTTATTGTAACATAAACAACATAGTTATCCAAAGTTTTGCTCAAACAGCATCAAATTAGGCAAGGAATCATATTACCCACGATTTTTGCACCATTTCATTGCAGAAACGGAGAATGGACCTTCTCACCATACTAAAATTCAGCTCATTACTACAAATCTAGTACTACACCGAACATGCCCCATATGTGATAAAAATTTCCAGGCTTTCGGAATTAGTTATGAATTTAACCTGTTAATTTATAACATGGAAAAAGAATTTTATTATCAGCATTACATACCGGTGATTATAAATAACAGCACTACGAAAAATAGCTTTTTGTTTAATTTGCAGTCATTTTTGATTATCACTTCTACATTCCAATAAAGAAAAATCACAAAAAGAGAGAAAATCCTAATTCAACGCGAAAACTTTTAACTTAACCCAAACGAAGACATATACGATTTACGCTGACAGGCGTCGAATTGAAATGAATAGCAAACGAACGAAACGAACAAAAAAAACTCGAGACGCGGTACAAATACTAGTTACTTGCTAGCTTTATTAGGCCGGTGACAATACCAGCCCTCAGATCCCTCTGATGTAAAATCGATGGGCATTCAGAGGTAAAAGAAAAACGACCCATCGTCGATGAGATTCCGTGACACCATCGATAAATATGACTCTACATAACGATTACTGAGCTGCGTCTGCGCCGGATGATGACGCATATGGTAGCGACGGGAGGACGGCGCGTTCCGGTCAAACACTAGGATGCGCGTTCGGTTCCCGCCGGATAGACCCTGCTGGTAGGATGCGCTGCTATCGTCTTCCGACCGTCATATGCTGTAGTCTTTGGTTAGGTGCACTTCGATGTCCACTCGGCAGATGGGACAGTGCTTGTTGGTAACCAGCCACTGATCGACA